>NW_021629831.1:0-80153 GCF_900700375.1 Denticeps clupeoides | reverse complement strand
ACGCTCCCTTGCGCCTCAAACTACCCAGCATGCAACGCGCCGCCAACTGCCCCTGCCGCAGCGTGTCCGCCGCGGAGACCCGGCCCGATGGAGCTGGACGTGTGATGGTGACCCCGGCGAGGAGCGCCAAAGACGGACAGCAGGGACCAGCAGCCGCCACGAGAAGACCTGGGACTCCCACCTCCAAATGTCTCACTTTACTGCAGGAGGCCAAAGACGGGGTCCTGGACTCAAAACAGTAGGTCGCACACGTGCAGCAGACTAGGTTCTGGACCTCAGATCTGTAGGACACAGGCAGACTAGGTCCTGGTCTTCAGATCTGTAGGACTCATGCAGACTAGGTCTGGTCTTCAGATCTGTAGGACGCATGCAGACGGGGTCCTGGAGCTCAGATCTGTAGGACGCAGCAGACTAGGTCCTGGTCCTCAGATCTGTAGGACGCAGCAGACTAGGTCCTGGACTCAGATCTGTAGGACGCAGGCAGACGGGGTCCTGGACTCAGATCTTTAGGACGCATGCAGACTAGGTCCTGGACTCAGATCTTAGGACGCAGATGCAGACTGGGGTCCTGGTCTCAGATCTGTAGGACGCAGGCAGACGGGGTCCTGGTCTCATCTGTAGGACGCAGGCAGACGGGGTCCTGGTCTTCAGATCTGTAGGACGGCAGGCAGACGGGGTCCTGGTCTCAGATCTGTAGGACGCAGGCAGACGGGGTCCTGGACCTCAGATCTTAGGACGCAGGCAGACGGGTCCTGGTCTTCATCTGTAGGACGCAGGCAGACGGGGTCCTGGACTCAGATCTTAGGACGCAGACAGACTAGGGGTCCTGGACTCAGATCTTAGGACGCAGGCAGACGGGGTCCTGGACTCAGATCTGTTAGGACGCAGCAGACGGTCCTGGACCTCAGATCTGTAGGACGCATGCAGACTGGGTCCTGGTCTTCAGATCTGTAGGACGCATGCAGACTAGGTCCTGGTCTTCAGATCTGTAGGACGCAGGCAGACTAGGTCCTGGTCTTCAGATCTGTAGGACGCAGCAGACGGTCCTGGTCTTCAGATCTGTAGACGCAGGCAGGCAGACGGGGTCCTGGTCTTCAGATCTGTAGGACGCAGGCAGACGGGGTCCTGGACCTCAGATCTTTAGGACGCAGACAGACGGGGTCCTGGACCTCAGATCTGTTAGGACGCAGACAGACGGGGTCCTGGACCTCAGATCTTAGGACGGCAGGCAGACGGGGTCCTGGACCTCAGATCTGTAGGACGGCAGACGGTCCTGGTCTCAGATCTTAGGACGCAGACAGGCAGACGGTCCTGGTCTTATCTGTAGGACGCAGGCAGACGGGTCCTGGTCTTCAGATGTAGGACGCAGGCAGGTGAAGTTTTGCCTGTCTGGTACAGCGGTGGATTTTTGGACCGGTGTCCAGTAGACGTGGATCTGCTCCCATGTGCTTTAGGTATTGTTATTCTAATGAGCGGGGACATGTTCTCTGGCTGGACAGGACTAGAGCTGAACTCTGACCTCTGGAGGAAGGGGTGTGGGTGTGTTTTAAGTGATGGGTCGGCGGGAGACACTTTTGTCCTTCGTAACTGCCGCTCGCGGGCCAGGCCCGTGATTGGCCGGTGCGGCGCGGAGCGTGACCCCTGCCACTGTG
Organism: Denticeps clupeoides; assembly: GCF_900700375.1. Lineage (NCBI taxonomy): Eukaryota > Metazoa > Chordata > Actinopteri > Clupeiformes > Denticipitidae > Denticeps > Denticeps clupeoides. The sequence continues at coordinate 78,501 of NW_021629831.1, read as the reverse complement.
ATTAACCCCTGACGGGCATGACGGGTTGTGTGGCTTGTGTGATGGAACCCGAGCGGTGAAACGTGACGCGGTCAGCTGGTGCATTGTGGGTAAGGCGCTTTCTAACGGTCTCTCCTGCAGGCTGCAGACACCCTGGCCGTGCGGCAGAAGAGGCGCATCTACGACATCACCAACGTCCTGGAGGGCATCGGCCTGATCGAGAAGAAGTCGAAGAACAGCATCCAGTGGAGGTGGGTCGTGCGCGTGGACGATTTCCCCAGGCTCCGCCTCCCTGTGAACGTGCTTTTTATTGGGTTTTACTGTGGTAGGGGCGTCGGCCCGGGATGCCACACGCGCGAGATCGGCGACCGGCTGATTCGGCTGAAGGCGGAAATTGTGGAGCTGGAGCGGCGGGAGCTGGAGCTGGACCAGCAGAGGCTCTGGGTTCAGCAGAGCATCAAGAACGTCTCAGACGACTCCTGCAACAGCACATATCCAACACGTCCGCTTTTTAAAATCATTAGAATACGGGCCAGCGGTGGCGTCGCGGTTACGGAAGCGGCCCTGTAATCGGAAGGTTGCGGGTTCGACGCCCGGACTGCCAAGGTGCCACTGAGGTCCCCTTGATGAAGGTCCCGTCCCCACACACTGCTGTCATGGTGCCCACTGCTCACCAAGGGTGACGGTTAAATACAGAGGACACGTATCCAGAGCGACTTACAGTCAGTAGTTACGGGGACAGTCCCCCCCCTGTAGACACTCAGGGTTAAGTGTCTTGCTGAGGGACACGATGGTAGTAAGTGGGGTTTGAACCTGGGTCTTCTGGTTCATAGGCGAGTGTGTTACATACTAGGCTACCACCACCCTGCCAATCATGTCACTGATTTCCTGATTCATCCTTAACTTCGTCAAACTCTGTCTTACGTCACACATGAAGACGTGTGCGGCTGCTTTAACGGTTGGTGCCATTTGTTGTCTTTTGTGTCCATTGGTCCACGCCTCGTCCTTGTTTTGTCCTCATGGCTGCTTCTCTGTGCCGTGTGGGTCCAGGCGACACCCTCCTGGCGGTCCGCGCCCCCTCCGGAACGCAGCTGGAAGTTCCTCTGCCGGAGGCGGTACGTGCGTACGGCGGATTTGTACCGCGTTAATGAGGGTGTCTTCATGCTGCTCGTCCCTCTGTTCCCAGGCTGTGAATGGCCAGAGAAGTTACCAGGTCCACCTGAGAAGCAGCAGCGGGCCAATCGAGGTCCTGCTGCTGAATAAAGACCCAGTGAGCTCCGCCCCTGTGGTTCTGCAAGTGCCACCACCAGAGGATGGCTTTCCAGCCCAGTCCGGTCAAACCACGCCCACCAAGACAGACGTGGCCACGCCCACCGCCTCCAGCGTAGGCTCTTCTGACTCAGGCTCAGGTCTGACATCCGTCACTCTTTCTTCTTCTTGTGACAACACGGTCACAAAACAAGACGATACGCTCTCCTTTCTGTCTCTCCACAGGCCTGTCCGACCATGGCTCCCTCCCTCAGCATAAGCCCGCCCACGGCAAGCCACGCCCTTCACTCGTCTGCGTCGCTGGACAGTAGCAGCATGTCAGGCTCCGCCCCCTTGGGGAAGTTTGACCATGCCAAGTCTGGAGCTCTTGAAAGTGTGTAAAGGCTTCATCTCTTCTTCCAGAAAGTTCTCTCCGCTGTCGTGCGGTGTGTCCGCTGGGCGTTGTATGTGTGATGTAGGAAGATAAGGGCGTGGGCTCCGCCCGCCGCGTGGCCCCGCCTGTGCTGAACGAATCTCCTGTTCTGTGTGTGGTGTGTGTTGCAGCTTTGGATTTCCCTAAAGAGATGTCCGACATGCTGGATCCCACCAAAGGTAGGAAGTTGACTTTGAAAATGAAAGTAAGTCAGAATATGGTCCTCCCTCATTGTTCCTTCTCCGTCCTCCTTCCTGAAGAGATGCTGAGCCCGGATTTGTTGCAGGATCTGATGTCTTCAGAAGGTGGGTAGTAACAACGCGCTCTTCACCCGGTGGGCCGAGCCCATGCTGAGTCCGCCGTGTCTGCTCTCTCCCGCCCGCCAGTGTTCTCGCCGCTTCTCCGCCTCTCGCCCCCGCCGGGGGACCACGACTACATCTACAGCCTGGACGACAGTGAAGGCCTCTGCGACCTCTTCGACGTGCCCATTTTCTAACCGAGCCAGAGAAAGGAGACTTGTGAGACGACGACAGCTATTTTCTATGTTAAAGTATATTTTTGGAAGTAACCCTCACACTTTCAGATCAGAGTATGATGTGCCAGTGTCATGTGACTGCTTCGGGTGTGATGGCAGCCCCAACTTTTAATTTATTGGCTCCAGGCTTTCGTGTGTGTGTGTGTGTGTGTGTTTTAAGAGCGCACATGCTCGCGTGTGTATATATTTGTTCTATTTTTGATATGAGAAAACAAACGTGAACACTGGATCGGTGGTTGTGATGAAGTACCACGCTGCGCGTGCGACTCGGCGCAGCACTTTACAGCCTGTACATCAAGAGGTCAGAGGTCAAGCTTGTAATAATGCAATTTTCTTACCAGCAACAATAAAGTGGATTTTCCACAAAGTCTCTTTTATTCCCACTACGACTAGAATGAGAACGATCATTCAATATGAACGGATATTTTCAATATGGCGTTAATTCTACTCTACATTGTTGGAATAGAAACGGACCCATTTGCACTTACGCTGAGTACAAATTTTTGTACATATTTTATTTGGACGAAATTGTACATTAAATAAAAATGAATAAGACGGCGCCGTGACGTGGTCGTGACGTCGTATCGGCGCGCCGGAAGTGCGGTGGAGCAGCGCAGATGGTGGTGCTGGTTGTCGCGGTCGCGTCACCCGTGGTGCAGTAGCGGCGGAAGGAGCACCGCGGGACATGGCGGTACGTATCACTATAACTGTAAAGCTCAGGAAGAAGGCGATTGATTTGGAGAAAATGAATCTCATTACTGCTCAGCGTGACGTCATCAACACGCCTTTTTTTTCTGTGTTTTGTTTTAAGCCTAAAGGAAAAGTTGGGACGAAAGGCAAGAAGCAGATCCACGAGGAGAACGAAGCCACGTTGAAGTTCTACATCCGGGTCATCCTGGGAGCGAATGTAAGTGGCCACGCCCCTCCGGCGACAGCAGCCACGCCCTCCAAGTGTCAACACGTCTGTTCTCTCGCCAGGCCATCTACGGCGCGGTCAACCTGCTGCTGTTCCACCAGGCCTGCACGCTGTGGACGTGGGTAAGATGCGCCCGGCCGCGCCCCGCTTTAACCCCGCCTCCATCACCAGCTCTGCTTCCGTCTCGCAGCTGCTGCTGCTGTTTCGCGCTGGCGGTCTACCTGGGCAGCTACAGGTCCATGTCCGCCATGGCCAGGCCCAGCTTCGGCGAGGACGGCGGCCTGCTGGACGGCGGGATCGACCTGAACATGGAGCAGGGCATGGCAGAGTGAGTCGCCGCGGCGCGTGCCACTTGTACAATGTGCAGCCGGTTAAAGGCCCTGCTTTCTTCCAAGGCACCTGAAGGACGTGATTCTGCTCACAGCCATCGTCCAGGTCCTCAGCACCCTCTCCTCGTACTTCTGGTACCTCTGGCTCCTGGTAAGACCATCCTGGGATCATGGCGAGTTTTATATGGGGGATTGGTTGGTTGATGTGCGTGTTTGAACCCGCTCAGGCTCCAGCTCGTGCGGTCCACCTGCTTTGGGTCAACTTCCTGGGTCCATGGTTCTCCGCCCAGTCACCTGCACCTTCTGAAGAAGTGAACGAGAAGAAGCAGAGGCGGCAGGAGAGGCGCCAGATGAAGAGGTTCTGAAGATGTTCTGGACTCCTCGTTCTGTGCTGGGTTTTTCCTGGGAACGTGGAGATCACGTTCTGCCCAACTCTCTTCCTACTTGCCGGCTGTTCCTGTCCAGACTCAGGGATGTGGGGGCATTTTTCATGTTTATTTCAGCTGCGTAATTTGCATCAATGTGAAGGATCTGTGGCTGCATGAAGGCGTGTGGCAATAAAGAAAACCGCCTGGAATCTTCTCAACTCCGTCCCCTCCGTCTGTGATGATAATCACGCTTTCCAGGCTCACGCGTTCCTCTTTATTCTTTTACGTATTGATTAATGATTAAAAAGCTGCTTCATGCTTGTGGCGTGGAAGTCACGGGGAGTGATGTGAAGTGCTTGGTTGTAAAAAGTGACACGACGTGGTGCCAGAAGTCCTGGAGAATTCAGAGGGTTTCGTTTCGAAATTCACAAATAAATGTAACACCAAATGCAAATGCATTTCTCGACTCAAAAAAAAAAAAAAAAAGATGTCAGTGCGGTTCCATTTATTCCCAAACCCATGAACCTGCATTTACAAACCACCGTATATATTTGTGGATTTTTGAGACTTCAGTGATGCCGCTCGGTTCACAAATGCCAGGTAGTCAATCACACCAACTTTGATTTAATGGTGACAACGTTGCGCTACTTTCGCACATGATCAATATAAAGCAAATCCTGCAGTGTTGTGTTGTGTTGTAACTGTCAAGTTGTGCCCATCGGTCAACACAGACAAACCCTGGATACAAGAACACGATCTGAAATTCTCTGAAGTTCAAGTGCATCTGCTGATCGAGATGATGCAGCAGGTGCCTGGAAGCAGATCTCAGGATCTAACTCAGATGACCACAACAATACAACACAAACACACACACACACACACCTCCCATGAGGAAGAGGAGTCCAGCGACGTACTGCATGAGGTCGTGCTGTCTGCAGCACCCCAGGACCCCCACAAGCCACCCGAACAGGATGATGGACACGGCCATTCCCACGAACCCAGCGGTCATCCTGCGCAGGTCTGTGGAGACAGAAGATCCATCGTACGGTCAACATGTGGCAGCTGCATCATGCCTGTGATTATTCTTCTCTTCTACATGTGGAGGATGGATGTTCTCACTGCCTCTGACCAGCAGATGGCGACATCAGCATGTGCTGATGGTCCAGAAGAGGAGACGGGACTTACGCAGCGCGTGCCACTCGTCCTGACGGATGGTCTTGGTGATGTTGATGGGCAGGTTCCGGGGGAGGCTGGACGAGGTGTAGTGATATTTTACTGGAGTACAGCGCTGGACCAACCCTGCAGAGAAGAGAACGCGTCTCCCATGCTCATTACATGCGTGGTCATGATTATTTAAGAGCTAATAAGTGACCTGAAGCTGCTGTTATAAACTCAACATGCTAAAAACGAATCATTCAGAAGATAAGATGAGATAAGATGATCCTTTATTAGTCCTACAAATGGGAAATTTACATGGTAAACGGTAACGGTTTTACATGGTAAACATTATATAATTATAAAATTTGTCAACACGATGGTCCTGGTTCAATGTTGTCAACTGGTTCAGTCCTTAGTAATCTCACGACTGGACTACTGTAACTCCCATCTAGCTGGTCTACCACTATGTTCCATCCGACCTCTACAACTAATACAAAATCTTCAACCTTCCCAAGTTCTCCCAAGTGGTGGAATGAACTTCCCCTGGAGGTCAGAACAGCTCAGTCACTGAGCGCCTTCAAACGGCAGCTCAACACCTTCCTCTTTAGAGAAGATTTAGATGAACTTGTAACCTTCTTCTTGTCTGACTTCTGTATAGAAACTAGAACAGAGTGAATAAAAAGATTGTATTCATAGTTGGGGGTCCTGGTGAACCAGAACTGACCACTTCATCCATGGTGACATGGAAGCACGTTGTAAGTGGCTCTGGATACGGACGTCTGACAAATGTCGTAAATGTAAATATAAATTGTGGTCCGGAAGCACACATGCCGGATCAGTGGATCATGCGTCAAAGGCAGGACGTTCTCAGCAACAGGGACAGTGCGGTGGTTGGTGGGTTTTTGAACTTTAAAGTCTTCATTTGTGGGCATTGTAACGAATACTTCGCATCTTCAACTTGGTCTCGTAGAGGAATTTCCTGATCTTCCCCAGGAATGTGTTGCGGCAGAGGAGACTCTTCAGCGGTGATGGTTCATGCCCCACGTTTTTCAGGAACTCGTGCTGGAGAAGCCCCCTCAACACCTCGGTCTTGTTGTGGAATTCAATGTTTCAGGAGGTCCTCCAGAAAACTGCGAAATGCTGGAGACCATTTTAGCCCTCTTCCTCAAATCAGGTGGTCCATATACTTTGAGCCACTATTTGTAAACCGAAAGGGTCGTAGGTGAAGGGCAGAGGACGTTCTAGCTTCGGCCATTTCTAGTAGGGTCATTCCAGGGACCACACATCACATCTTCCTTAATAGCCATCACTGAGGTCTCCTAGCACAATCTCTGGGGCCACATAAGTAGGGGTTCCATCAATAAATGTGTCAATCTCATTTTCCATACTTGAATGATCAAAAATCCTGACCTCACCGGCACCATTTAAAAAAATGTTACTTGGTGAGATGTCCCCGTGCACAAACCCTTTCTGGTGGAGATAAAGGAGAGTCTCCAGGACTTATTTTGCCACGAAAGCTACTTGGCTTTCTTTCAGGAACCCCGTCATTGTGTAGATGTTGTACAGATCTCCACCTGTGCAAAACTCCATGCAGATGTACAACTTTTCTTTCCATTAGTATATTTCCATGACCTTGGGGATGTTTTCGTGGACTAAAGTCTTCAGCACCTCTATCTTTTCCTCTATGTCCATGGAGGTGTCGAGCGCACAGTCCTGAATCTTTATGGCAACTAATTGACCGGTTTTCAGATTCCTGGCCTAATGAACTTTGGCATACGCGCCTTTCCCAATGCATTTTAGGATCTTAAAATCCTTGCGGGGGTTTTAAAGCTTAAAACTACACGTCACCATGTCTGGCTGCTGATGCTGCTCCTCATTCACCAGCTCTTGGATCTCCGGGTCCTGCGGCTCTTTCTCCACATGAGCCTGCTGATCCTCACTGGGCAGCTCTGGGATTTCCTGGTCCTGGTCCTCGTCCTGGTCCTTCTCCTGAATCTGCTGAATTTGGCTTACAGAGCACGTCTTATTTTCATTGATCTCGTTCTCGAGCGGATGTTCTTGTTGCCAAAGATAGTTCAACATTGTGGCTTTTTTCATATCAATAGACATCTCAATATAAAATAGTGAAAAATGTTGAAGAATATATTGGTTTAAATATTTTCTGACTTTTTAATAAAGCTTCTTTAATTGATTTTATTATTATCAGGTCTTTAGTAAAACAATTTAAGTGTATTTTTAAATGCTATAATAAAGAAGGCGGAACAGGGGAATGTGCGCATGTAGGAGACCTGCAGATTGTGGCACCGCAGGAGACGTCCCAGCTGTTGGTTGGCTCCCTCTGCCTGGACGTTGGTTTGAGGATGGTAGCCAGAGGAAAGACAATGTTTTTGGGGGAACCCGTGGAGGCAAACGACACGCTGAAGAAGCAGGTCGGCAGTCATGGCAGAGGATGGGAGGCCGGGCGGGGCGACCAAGTGGACTGGTAAGGTAAGGCTGTCTGCTTCAGGGAGTCCAGTGACAAAGTCCATGGAGTGAAGTGACGTGCATGGTTGTAAAAAGTGAAACAGAGGGACTTCTCGTCCAAATACAGTTGGAACTCACGCGTGATTGTTGTGACTAACACGACAATACTGACGAGTAAGATGTGATTGTCATTGTGAGACACTGCAGCACAGCACACGGTGACACGGTGAAACGTGTCCTCTGTATTTAACCGTCACCCTTGGTGACAGTGGGAGCAGTGTGTGGGGACGGTACCTTCATCAAGGGGACCTCAGTGGCACCTTGTCGGTTCGGGATTCGGACCGGCAACCTTCTGATTACGGGGCGGCTTACTTTACCTGCTACGCCACCACTACGCTACCCATCAGCGCAGATACACATAGAAAGTGTTAGTAGATTAAAACGTGTCCGTAACGTCATCTGAAGCGAGACGCTATGATTATTAAAATTATTTTAATATTCGTAATAAAATCTGCTCCCGCTGGCGGGGTCAGCGAGCGCCACGTACGTTTACGTGCAACGCAACTTGATGGTGCAGTTGACTCACCGCTCCAAATAAGGCGCTGGGCGGCTGCCATGGCAACGCGCCTGAGCGACGCCGACGTCGTCCAATCGGAGGCTGGTGCGCACCGCGCACAACCAGGAAGTAGGGCGGCCTGACCAATCAGGAGCCAGCGCGCTGCGCCGCCAGCTAGCGGCGAGTTAGCCGCGTAAGCGTCGTAAACGCCAGTGACGGTTCCTCCTCGGCGAGCTGATGGCAGTTCGTGTTCCTCTCCGACGGTGACAGGGACGCGGAATGAAAGAAGGCGTTTCGTTGAGCTCGACACCCCGCTTTGTAAAGTAAGTGTTAGCCGAGCAGCTGTCGGTGTAACGGGACTCCGCCCGGTTACTTATCTAAAGAACTCATTATAGTTTCTTACTCGGCTTCGCTGCTGGCTGTGGGGGAAATAAATGTGCAAATGTACACGCATCTCCATATAAATTGTTCTTTTTATTGTCGGTGTCAATATTTCAAACTTTAAGGAACAATCTGCACGTCTGACAGCAGCCCGAACCCCCTCCAGTCTGGAGAACATCGCATCTGTAAATGTCGATTGATCGATGTATTGATTGATTATTGTAATCTGCGGTGCAGATGCTGTTGCTCGCCGGATTCTTCACCAGTTGCCTTACGCTGCCAGGCCTGCTGCTGTATTCTGAGGCCGTACCCATCAGCATGGACAAAACTAAAATCAGCAAACCAGAGGAGAACATTCAGGAGGCGCCGCAGAGTGTTGTGAGCGCACGCACACGCTTACATGCACACACACACACACACTCTTACACACACACGCTTACACACACACACACACGCTTACATGCACACACACACGCTTACATGCACACACACACACGCTTACACACACACACAACCACACACCTTACACACACCCACACGCTTACACACACACACACACACACTTACACACACACGCTTACATGCACACACACACACACACATACACACACACGCTTACACACACACGCTTACACACACACACACACACGCTTACACCACACCACACACACCACTTACATGCACACACACACGCTTACACTTCCATACAGACATTCTTACACACCACAACACCACACACACACGCTTACACACACACACACACACACACACACACCACGCTTACATGCACACACACACGCTTACACTTCCATACAGACATTCTTACACACACACACACACACACACACACACACCCCACCACCTACACACACACACACACACACGCTTACATGCACACCACACACACACACTCTTACACACACACGCTTACACATACACGCTTACAACACACACACACACACACACGCTTACATGCACACACACACACGCTTACACTTCCATACAGACATTCTTACACACACACACACACACACACACACACAACACACACACGCTTACACACACACCACACACGCTTACACACACACACACACACACACGCTACACACACCACACACACGCTTACACACACACACACACACACACACACACCCACGCTTACACACACACACACACACACGCATACACTTTCACACAGACCATACTTGCACACACTTACACTTCCATACAGACATTCAGGAGGCACCACAGAGTGTTGTGAGCGCACACACACGCTTACACGCACACACACACACACGCTTACACTTTCACACAGACCATACTTGCACACACTTACACTTCCATACAGACATACTTACACATGCTTACACACACACGCTTACACACACGCGCTTACACTTCCACACAGGCATACTTACATGCACACTGGCTGCCCACTGCTCACGAAGGATGATAGTTAAATACAGAGGACACATGTCACCGTGTGCTGTGCTGCAGAGTTTCACAATGACCATCACTTCACTGCTCTTCACTTCACCACACACGCGGCTGTTGGGGTCCCAGTAACACCGCGTCTGTGTTTTAAATGCAGGACACCGGGCTGCATTATGACCGTTATCTCAGGGAGGTCATCGACTTTCTGGAAAAAGACCAGCACTTCCGAGAGAAGCTCCACAACACGGATATGGAGGACATCAAGGTAGAGCCTGAACAGCCAGACGTGTCGGCTGACTCGTGACCGCTGAAAAAACTCTGGATGTTTCCGACAGCAAGGGAAGCTGGCCAAGGAGCTGGACTTCGTCAGCCATCACGTCCGGACGAAAGCTGGACGAGCTGAAGAGGCAGGAGGTGAGTCGACTGAGGACCCTGATCAAAGCCAAGCAGGATCTGGAGGGTGGAAAAGGTGAGATCAAAACGTATTCTAACGTTACAGAGCAGGTAAAGATGAATCTCTGCCGATCAATATCTTGTTGGACATGGCAAACGGTTTCCAGCTGTTGCCACGGCGCACGTTTGGGCACGGAGCGGATGAGGTTGAGAGGGTGGAGGTCGCGGCGTGGTTTTAAAAACATGGTTTATTTCGGCAGCGGATTGACCGTGGACCACCAGGCTCTTCTGAAGCAGTTTGAGTATTTGAACCACATGAACCCTCATACGTTTGAGGTGGAGGGACCTGGACCGACTCATCAGATCCGTAAGACTTGCATCGCATCACTGGACGTGCCAGCTCATTCGTAGCCACGACCAATGACGTCTGTCTCATGTTCTCATTCAACGTTATTCTTTCTGTTTATTTCATTATTACATTTTCTGGCTTTTTTCCATTTCGTACGATGCACAGTGAAACCAGAGCGATGCATTTCACTGCACGTGTTGTAAATAAAAACGGCGCCTCCCTGCTGATGTTCTCCGCAGGCCACGCACCGACCTGGAGAACTTCGACAAGGAGCGGCACGAGGAGTTCAAGCGCTACGAGATGATGAAGGAGCACGAGCGCAGGGAGCACCTGAGGACGCTGGATGAGGAGGGCAGGAGGCGTGAGGAGCAACACTATGAGGAGATGAAGAGGAAGCATGCAGACCACCCCAAGGTCAACCACCCGGTGAGTCCTGATGGACCAGAAATGTCAACGCGCTTCCTTCAGTCAGGTGACGCCTGCTGGTTGGAATGTGCAGGGCAGCCAGGACCAGCTGAAGGAGGTGTGGGAGGAGGCGGATGGACTCGACCCGGAGGACTTTGATCCCAAGACATTCTTCAACCTGCATGGTAAGATGTCCCGGTCCGTCCCGCGTTCTCTGCACCCCACGGTCCCTGTCCAGGTGCCTGATCTTCTCTTCTTGCAGATACGAATGGAGATGGCTTCTTCGATGAACAGGAGCTGGAGGCCCTGTTTACTAAAGAGGTGAAGAAGATTGCACGTTTGAATATTAATCATGTTCTCATCCTGACCGGGTCGTTTCTTCCAGCTGGAGAAGATTTACGATCCGACCAATGAGGAGGACGATATGGTGGAGATGGAGGAGGAGAGGCTGCGTATGAGAGAGCACGTCATGAACGAGGTGACTCTCTTAAAATACCTTTAATAAGCTAGTTCATTAGCTAGAATGGACGGAGCAGGTCCCAGGTTCGAATCCACCACCCACCAAGGTGCCACTGAGGTCACCGTCCTCACACGCTGCCCCCTGGGTGACACACGTGACAAATAGTAGGTGATAATAAATAATCCTTTCACTAACAGGTTGACTCCAATAAGGACAGACTGGTGTCACTAGACGAGTTCCTGATTGCCACCAAGAAGAAGGAGTTTCTGGAACCGGACAGCTGGGAGGTTGGTGGTGTCCAGTGGTGACCTGATGGAGGCACATCTGGTGGACTTAAACCGTATTGTGTTTGTAGACACTGGAGCAGAACCAGGTGTACACTGATGAGGAGATGCGGGAGTTCGAGGAGCATCTGGTTCAGCAGGAGCAGGAGTTGAGTTTGAAGGCCTCGGACCTGCAGAAGCAGAAAGAGGAGCTGGAGAGGCAACAGCAGCAGCTGAACGCCCAAAAACTGGAGCTGCAGCAGGTACGCAAACACGTCAATCACCAGTCTGAAATGTGGAATGATCTGCTACACTCTCAGGCCATTTTCCCACAATTTGGAGATCTAAATGATCACATGATGGACCTGGAATTTCCAGCTTTACACTTTTTGGGGTTTTTTTGTGTTGCTCTCAGGCTGTGGAGCACATGGAGCGGCTGAAGACCCAGAGAGTGGAACCCCCATCTGAAGTCCACGGTGAGTTACACCACACGGAGCGCTGCTCTAGCAATATGAGACTAACAATTCCCTCTTCACGGGGTCTCCGGTCCCAGTCCACTCTGTTCTCCGTTGTTGTCCCTGGCTGGTGGGACAACTTGTCCTGCTCCATTCGACTAGCCGAGACGACCACCACCTTTAAGAAGCAGCTGAAAACCCGCTAGTATTTCAGACGAGTCAAACACACACTCACACTCACAAAAAAATCGTCTAGAACGTCACAGTTCCCCAGCACGTTCTATTCCTGACAAGTTCGGCCTTTATCGGGGTTCTTAGTTCTGTAACTCAAAATCTATAGAAACCGAACGAGAATTGCTGGTGTCGTCCTGTAAGTGTCTTTGGATAAAAGTGTCTTCCGAGTAAAGTAATGAATATAATCATTTTGCTCTTTGTTTTGCTGGTTTTGAAATGATTCCTCTCCTGGTTCAGTTGAAGGAAACGCAGTTCCACAGGAAGAGCAGAACGTCCAGGCCCCCGGCGCAGGTCAACTTTCAGCCCAGCAGCACCAGAACCTGCACCCGGACCCACAGGTCCTCCAGGCCGGTCACCAACAACAACCGCCGCCGGCCGTACCCCAGGCCCAGCACGCCGTCCCCTAGGCGCAACGACCGGGCCGTGTGTGTGTGTGTGTGTGTGTGTGTGTGTGTGTGTTTTATATGCAGGTCTGCCTCCTCACCCCTCACTACACCGTATACCGGTGTGGACGCAGCTGTGGGCCACACCCAGAGTTCCACCTCCTGACGCACATTTTAATTCTACTGGTCTTTAGAAACCAGGCAGTGACCTTTATATACGTTTAGCCCCGCCCCTTTTGATGACTGGTTGTGTGTGTGTAGTTGTGTTTTGCACAGTACTGGATGAGGGATTCAGAAAATGATTCAGACTAATTAAAAATAGTTTATTTAAATGGAAAATTGGATTTTAAAGTCCTGGTGGAAGACTCTCTGGACCAGGTGAGATAGCCCAGTGTTCGTCCTGGTCTCCGATGTGGACAGGAAATGAACAGTCTCTTCCTCAGACCCTCGAGGATTAATTAAAGAGTTAAACTGCTTTACTGCTGTTTCTTTATTAATCATCACACACGTGGGATGAAGACGTGTGTGTAAAAAAAGAAGACACTCCTCCTCACACTCATTCACAGGCCAGCGGTGGACAGTCAGCGTATCCTGCCTGTACTCCAACACACCACGGGAGTTGAACGTTCACGTCTGAATATGATCTTTAACGGGGTCTGTGCTGATGATGATGATGATGAAGATATTTGGCTGGTGGGCCGCTTTGGGATTATGTGACCCACCTGAGGGACAGGTGTTAGCTGGTCTGCAGGTATGGTGGGGTTTGCCAGAGTTGCCAGCAGGGCTCATCTGTAGCTCTGATCTCCTCACCCAGGAACTGTCTGGGGTCTCCAGGTCCTTTTGCACTTCTGGTCAACGGTTCATCGAGGAGAATTGCTTTCACAGTAAACCATTTTACTCCAGTGGGATTTTTTTTTTAGGTCATTTATTAGTGGAACAGTAAACATGTTAAATCCATGCGAATTATTTAATATAAATTGATTATATGTTTTATTTAAAAATGAAATTAACATGTAAAAAGACACTAAACTAAATGAATGAAATTGTGTTTGTGATTTCCGAACCCGAACCCGAACTGTCATGACTGTGGGAGTATCTGCTGTGCAGGAAGCACAGGAGCAGCAACCAATGACTACACAGGCACTTACCCCGCAATAAACGCGGCTAATTGATCTATACGTTCGGGAAAATTCAGAGGGATTTGATTGGCTGAGCCACAACTCAGGTGGGCGGAGCCTGACACCAAACTGTTAATAGGTTGCTTTCATGAGTGTCTTATTATACATGCGTATAGCGACATTAAAACGCATTCTATATTATTCTGTTCAGGCGCTTGTTACTGTAATAGTTTAAGATTAAAAGGTATAATCTCAAGAAAATCACATTCAAATTAATTAGTTGGTGACATTTAAAGCCAACCGACCCTAGTTTGTACATAAATGGGAAAATTAACAGGAGCAAATTGGAGAATATTTCATATTTAACCGATTCAGCTTCACCTGTGCAAATGAAGGAAATGCAGAGATCAGATCAGTCGGTGGCCAGTTATGAGACGAGTTACCTGGCTACTCGACTCGCACCCGATCAGGAACTCGGGAGGCAGCAGCGGACAGGCAGGTGGTTCAACACGGATTTTATTCAAACCTTCCGTCCACGAGCGACATGAGCAGAACGTACATAGAAAACATGAGGACGCGAAGGACGGGCACAGAGGAGGAGGAGAAGAAGAAATGGGCAAAGAACGGCCACAGCGGAGCAGAAGAGAGGAGAAGAAACTACAAGTCCTGCTTAGCGACATTTTTTGCATTTTCGTTTTGTACAAAAAAATAAATTAATGAAAATCTCTTTCAAGTTTGCAGGAGTTCATAACAAAACCAAAAGCGAAACCCGTGTGAGAATAATACCAACAGTGCGTCTGGCTGTCAGGCGGGTTAGAAAAGTAAAAAAAAAAAAAAAAAAAAAGGCTGCAGAGAAGAGAAGAAAGGGGCGTGGCCACGGGGCGGGGCAGGCCGCTTAGGAGCGCAGGGTCGGAGCGTTACCTCGAGAACACCCTCGCTTGTAGTTCTGCTGGTAGCCGTCCTGTAAAGAGGACGGGAGAAGGGGTCAGGACCCGTCACCGTCCCGCTCGTTTACGCCGGCCGCCTCTTACCCTCTGGTAGTTACTGCCGTTGTAGTCGCGGCCGCCGAACTGGCTCGGACCGTAACCCCCGGCAACGCCACTAGGGAACGGTGCCCGATAGCCATCATAGCTTCCTACAACACAGACATCTGAGCAGGTCAGGGGGGCGGAGTTACCTGGGACGAGGCAGTTAAAGGCACACACACCCCTGAAGCCGTTGGACGATCCTCTGTAGCCGTTGAGCGCCGCACGAGCAGGTCGGGCAGTTCCGCGGCTCATGGCCCCGCCCCTGCTGTTGCTGAAGAACGGCTGCCCCGCCCGGCTAAACCCCGCCCCCAGGCCAACAGCCTGCTGTGAGATGGACTGATGGTCTTGTGGGTGAAACGAACCTGAACACACGAAGAAGAAAGATGAATGGAACGTGGAATACGTGCGCTCCTTCTAGAACTTCCCCGCCTGCTTCTCACCAGGCTGCATCTCCGGCTGCTCCATGGCGTGAGGAGGTTGGCTGAAAGTGGGGAAGTAGCTGCTCTCGAACGGAGCGGGAAGATTTTGAGACTCCACCTCAGCAGAGGGCGCATGTGTGTTGAAGACCTGGACATATAAATGAAAGGAGGGAGAGAACCAGCGAGAACCATGGTCAGGAGAAGCAGATGGAGGCGGAACCAGGGGGCGGGCTGCGTACCGCTTGCATGGACTGGAAGGGCGCGGCGTTGACGTTGATGCCCCCGCTGTGGAGGGGTTTGGAGGGGGGCTGCTCTGGTGACAGGGAGGTCTGAGGAGACATGAATTTTCATTTACTAGATACACCGCAGAGGTGGGAACCTTCACTGGTATCGTGATGCGTCCCATAACTTTCCTACTTCCCGGTGAGTTAATGTCTGAAACGTGTCACAACCCCTCCCTCTACCTCATACGGTCATTTTTCATGGCGTCAGGTGAGCGTGGACTGAGCACAGACATTTGGAACTCCGGGAGAATCAGCATTAGAAGACACCACGATGCCTCGGTTATGAGATGAAGTTACCTGCGTAGGGACAGCGGGGTCCCCGTGCGGGTGTGGCTGCTGGTAGAGGGGGGGACTAACGAAAGCCTGAGCAGAAGAGAGAACCGCAGTCAGGCCTGTGCAGCCAGTGGCGTACAAGATATCGGGGCGTGGCCGCGTCTCACCTGCGGGCCCTGCGGTTGGATGGGCGCGGCGCCGGGCGGGGTCAGTCTGGGTTCTGTGCACACGAGACAGGTTTCTGTATAAAAGGGGTGTCGAGTTCACGCGCGGAGTCGCGGTGTCAGATGGTGACATACCAGAGGACAGCATCTGTGACATGTCTCTGAGGGCGGGGCTTGCCGCGTGAATAGACACTATGGCCGGATCCAGAACCTGTCCGTCAAACTCGAGTATGGACTCCTACACACAACGCACACGTTGTATGGAAGAATTTCACAATTATGACACTGAAATAAAAATACAATTTAATATCATAAACACACACGCCAGCGACCAATCATTCCGCGTGACCCACCTGCATGAAGTTGTAGGTCCCCTGCATCTGGGCCATGAGGTCCTGCACAGCCTGCTTCCGGACGCCCGGGTCGGTGGGCGGGGCCAGATTTAGGGTGGGGGCCGGACTGGGCGGAGTTTACGAGATCTGGAGCGGCCAGAGGTGCGGGGGCGTGGTTCTGTACGCCCGCCTGCAGGGAGGAGAGGCGGAACGAATTGAAGCGGGGCAGCGGTTGCCTAGCAACACGGCCGCACACCGCTACGTACCTCTGGCTCCGGCTCTGGGATCGGCGGGCGGTTTACGAACGGCCGGGAGAAAGCCGGACGGTCGGGCTGGTCCAGACGCGGCTCCGCGTTCGGAACCTCGGCCGCCGGGGGCGGTCCCAGCTCGGTGCTTCCCTCTGCAACGACGAAGAGCCGAGATTGAAACGTCACCCCGCCTCGTCACCGCGGCGGCGGTCACGTCACGCGGCCCGTTACCGTCCTCCGCCGGCTGCTCGTCCGGCTCCGGCGACGCCTCCTCCGCACACGTGCCGTTCCGGGTGCCGCTCTGCAGAACTTTATCCAGCGACTCCTTCAGCGCCTTGTCTGGAACGAGCAGCAGCGTTTCATCACCGGGTCACGGAGAAGACGAGGACGAGCGGGCGCGGCCGGAGAGACGGCGAAACTCACACGTGGTCCCGGCCACGGCCTTCTCTCTGGCCTCCAGCAGCTCCCACAGGTGCACGGACGCCTCCTGGAGGCGCCCCGCCAGCCCCACGCCGGGCTCCCGCGCCGGGCTGACCAGCCGGAAGAAGCGGTCCAGGCCGGCGAGCTGCGGCTCGGAGAGCAGCCGGCGGAGCTGCTGCCGCACCGCGCCCTCGCCGAGCCGCCCCAGCAGCCGCTGCACCTCCAGCAGGGCCTGCAGGCGCCGCTTCTCCTGCTCCTGCCGCAGCAGCTGCTCCCGCCGGGACGCCTTCTTCGCCGCCTTCTGGATCTGCGCCGGCGGAGAGGCGGGGTTAATCTGTTTTCTCCTGTCCCCAGACACGCATTTCCCTTCACTCTGAGACAGTGTCAATTATAAAGTCCACTTTATCACAGAGTCCCCCTGTTAGACACAGACAGAGTTAAATTCACCCTAGTTAGGCTGTCCTAGTTAGGGTACCGGGCCACTGTAGCACCAATATACCACTATAACCACATTTTTCAGTATCGGTCGTACAGTGCAATAAATCCTGGTTCCTGACAACTGCTTTACAAGGACAAAACATGAAACAAACCAGAGGGTCACCACAGCCACCACCACCGTTACAACTACAGCTTCAGGGATCTTCAAGTGGACCAGTAACATCATTATGGACACGTAATCTAGACCATGACACTGACTACATCCTGGACTTCTCCAACCCTACAACTGTAGGACTTATCATTATATCATTCCCAACCCTGCACTGACAACATTTGCAGGCTCACTCTACCCTGGAAGGGGGTCCCTCTCTCTACCACTCCTTCCCAACGTTTCTTCCTTTCTTTTTTTTCTCTCTATTAGAGTTTTTTGTGTGGAGGTTTTCCTTGTGTGCAGAAGGGTCA
Source organism: Denticeps clupeoides (assembly GCF_900700375.1). Lineage (NCBI taxonomy): Eukaryota > Metazoa > Chordata > Actinopteri > Clupeiformes > Denticipitidae > Denticeps > Denticeps clupeoides. Next base: position 60,573 of record NW_021629831.1, on the reverse strand, counting down.
AGTGTGGGGGGTGTCAACTGTAGGGCCTGTCAAAGCCCATTGAGACATACTGTATGGTGTATGGTAGGGTGGTAGTAGCCTAGTGGGTAACACACTCGCCTATGAACCAGAAGACCCGGGTTCGAATCCCACTTACTACCATTGTGTCCCTGAGCAAGACACTTAACCCTAAATTGCTCCAGGGAGACTGTCCCTGTAATACTGATTGTAAGTCGCTCTGGATAAGGGCGTCTGATAAATGCTGTAAATGTACTGTATGTGATTTTGGGCTCTATAAGAAATAAATGTTGTTGTCGTCGTCTCGCCGCGTAACGCACATTTCACACCGCCGCCGTCGCCACCATCTACTCACGTCCAGACCCAACGCCACGAAGCTCCTCTGGAGGTCTCGCGCGAACTCCAGGTTGTGGGTCACCTCCTGCGCTTTGGCCAATGCTTCCTACACGAGCCAATCAGAGAACAGGAAGTAAATAAAGGCGCTTCCGCCACTTGGACCGTGACCTTGAGGACTTTGCACGACGCACCATCTGGTCTGGGTTCAGCCTCTCGCCTTTGCACTTCTTGGCCTCGTAGTCGCTCAGCTTGACCTGACCAGACAATTCATGGGGGGACGTGAGAAGCGGCAAAGCGGCCTGCACACGACCACCGAGGAGCCACACCCACCTTCTTCTTCTCCATGTTGCGGACCTTCTTGTCGATGACGCCCAGCACCTGCCTGAGAGCCTCGGACGTGCCGGCCGCAGCGCCCAGCTCCGGACTCGCCGCCGACGGCATCTGCACGGAGGAACGCGGACATGTTAGAATACGAACTCGGACCGCTGAGAGAGCTCCGGCCCCCCCTGTCCCCTGTCCCACTGTCCCCTGTCCACACAGGCTAGCGGCTAGCCGCTAAGCGCGGACCGTCTTACCTTCAAAGCCGCTGCCCGAGAAAAGAGGGGAAATGTCGACTCTCTCTGTTCTCCAGACTGCGAGTCGAAGGGCACTTTTTACTTTCACCCACACGAGTAGAGAAGGTGAGAAAGTGGAGCCCCGTGGAGCGTTTATGCGGCTCTAAGGCCCCTTTAGCTGCCCGCGACGATGCCTGTCTCACCTGGCCACGGCGAGGACCCCTGGCTTCGGCCTGAATCAACATGCCAACAACGAGGGCAAAACACAAGTAGAATAGCGCGTCCACGACATTATAATATTTGTGAATGACACGAATGTGAATAATCGAACTGTAATCGAGTGTTTAAAAATGTAAAACTGTAGTACCATGCTGTACCACAGGAGGACGTCAGAATTCTTCCCAACAGCTCCTTACAGACACTAGTAGTAAACGGGTTGGTAGGACACAAGAAGACCCGGGTTCGAGCCCTTCTTACTGCCGTCATGTCCCTGAGCAGGACGCTTAACCCTGAGTCTCCCCAGGGGAGACCGTCCCTGTAAATACTGACTGTAAGTCGCTCCGTATAAGGGCGTCTGGTAAATGCTGTAAATGTAAATGTACCCGGATTCGAGCCGGACACTTAACTCTGAGTGTACCCAGGGGACAGTGAGGGCCTAGTGGTTAAGTAAGCGGCCCCGTAATCAGAAGGTTGCCGGTTCGAATCCCGATCCGCCAAGGTGCCACTGAGGTGCCACTGAGCAAAGCACTGTCCCCACTGGGTGGGACTGTCCCACACACTGCTCCCCGGGCACCTGTCCACTACTCACTCAGGGTGATGGGTTAAATGCAGAGGACAAATGTCACTGTGTGCACCGTGTGCTGTGTTTCACAAGTGACAACCACTTAATCCTGTGTCATGTCTGCATCAGCTGCCCGGTTTCCAGGAAAGTAACACATTGGCTGTGACAAATAAAGGACCGTGACTGCAGCGTGGTGACCGGGCCCAGACACTCGAGGCTCGTCTTCACCCCGGTAAGGCCTGGGGGTTAAAACGCCATCCACCCCCCCCAGGAGGGAGTAATAACGCGGCGCTGGGGGCACATACAGATAAAAGGTAATTATCCTTACAGGGTTATGTAATAATTAACAACACTTGCCGGACGTGAACGCTACTCGCCATGAGCACCAGTGCGGAGCAGAGGATCCCCGGCAGACAGATTCGTACGTTTTACAAATTAGCCACAGATCATCTTTCTCGTCCAATAATTCAGGCCACATGTTGCTGGGCAGCTTTGTGTGCCGCGCTGCCAGGAACGGCGGGTGGTGGGGACCGGGCCCCCTCTCGCGTGATCCGTCAGATTCCCATCATGCCACAGCGCACACAGGCCGGGCTTCTTGTCTCATTAACGGGGCCTTCGGTGATTTATTTGTTTGTTGCCGGTGGAAGCGAGCGGCGCTGCGCCGGATCCTGTCAGCTCGTCCCGGGAGTCACGTTTGGAGACAGACCTTCATCCAGCGGCCTTCTGATCTTCCACAACTAACACGGATCCATCCGTGCGTGTATGTATGAAGGGATTTGGTGCTGTGATGATGGTTTTAGGTTTCGGAGACGTGTGTGGATGTAATAAATAAATCTCACACACTGAAAAGTCCAGTGTGTCCTCTGTATTTACCTGTCACCCTTGGTGACAGTGGGCGCCATGACGGGCGCCCGGGGAGTAGCGTGTGGGGACGGGACTCATTACATTTACATTTCCAGCATTTACCAGACGTCCTTATCCAGAGTGACTTACAATCAGTAGTTACAGGGACAGTCCCCCCCTGGAGACACTCAGGGTTAAGTGTCCTGCTCAGGGACACGATGGTAGTAAGTGGGGGGGCGAGTGTGTTACCCACTAGGCTACTAGCACCCCTCGAACCCGCAACCTTCTGATTACGGGTCAGTTTCCTTAACCGCCAGGCCTGTGGTGTTGTTCTGGTTCCAGCGCTCATGGCTTTTTCTTTTGGTGGGGGGGTCTCAGGACATCATTAAAGCCACATTAATCAGGACCTGGTCACAGATTCAGCAGACGAACAGAAGGTGGCGTCAGTTTCTCAAGAGAAGTGGGCAGGAATGGGCAGTAACCGCACACGGATCTTTACCCCAACACACACGCACACACACACTCTCCCCAACAAACAAACTCCATCACCAACACACACACTGCAATGATGTCAGCAATGATGTTACATAGACTGACAAAACTCTTCAGCCCATTCAGCCCTCCTGACTGCTTCCATCTCTCTCTCTCTCTCTCTCTCTCTCTCTCTCTTTCATCTCCTTCCCACATTTTCTACTCCTTTCTTCATTCTGACTAAATCCGTCTCCCTGGTTGACTGTTGACCCCTGTGCCATCCATATCTGTCTCCACCCCAGAGCAGGCGTCACTTTCCTCTATCTCCCTCCTCTCTTCCCTTCAATCCATCCATCTCCACAAAGAATATTCCAAACATCAACTGGAAAACTCCACTTTCTAGACTAGACACACATATATACACAAAGTCAACGAAGTCATGTGAGGATGGCACAGTAAAAATGGCATTAAAGGTCTCCCGTTATGAACATTTATGAGCTTTTATTTTGGTCTTGTTGGTCCCTAATTCTGTATCTGAATTTTCTTTCTGAAATTCAGACTTGGTGCAGAATTAAAGCCACTTTGATCCAGTCCCACAATGAGATTTCCCAGGACGCGCCGTTTCACTGTCTGTAGCTTTAAATGCTAATGAGGAGGAGAGAGGCGGGACGAGGAGGACTGCGGCCAATAGACATTGAGGTGACATTTGCGGAAATTACGCCACCAACACCATCCACCAACCACAATGTTTGGTGCAGACAGGAAGTTGTGTCGGCGTTTTTCCAGAAAAAATTATATGAACCCACCGGTTCTTCAGAGTGTAACATAACAAAACTAAAAAAATACATTTGTGCTAATTTTTACAGAGATAATGTTTTAGGGGAGGGGTGGGAAATTCTCTTGCCGCAAAAAACATGAGAAAAGGGAGGTAATCTTTCCCCTTGTGACGTCATAAGGGGACAAATTCCAGATCCGAACGTCAGAGCTGCCGTTCTCTGAATGGTGAAACAGAATGATGAAAGCACTCTTTACACCTATCACCATTTCTAGCCCCCGCAGGACCATAGACAGGCTAGAGGAACTCATAGTAATGTTAAATAATCTGTCATGGCCGCCAGTCCACCACATATCGGTGAACCGGAAAACCTTTGTAAGCCCCAAACACGACACTATAAAATGGCACCCAAATCAAACGAACAGGGCGAACTTATATGCTGAATTTATTTAAAACTCCTGGTAGATTGATGGGTGTGGAAACAGCATGAATTAAACAGGGTGGGCCATTTATATGGATCCACCTTAATAAAATGGGAATGGTTGGTGATATTAACGTCCTGTTTGTGGCACATTAGTATATGTGAGGGGGCAAACTTTTCAAGATGGGTGGTGACCATAGTGGCCATTTTGAAGTCGGTCATTTTGGATCCAACTTTTGTTTGGTTTTTTTCAATAGGAAGAGGGTCATGTGACACATCAAATTCATTGGTAATGCTTGGTTTTATTCTTTCATGAGTTATTTACAAGTTTCTGACCACTTATAAAAAATGTGTTCAATGTCAACCATTCCCATTTTATTAAGGTGGATCCATATAAATGGCCCACGCTGTACATGTGCATTTACAGTATTTATCAGACACGCTTATCCAGAGCGACGTACAATCAGTAGTTACAGGGACAGTCCCCCCCTGGAGACACTCAGGGTTAAGTGTCTTGCTCAGGGACACAATGGTAGTAAGTGGGGTTTGAACCTGGGTCTTCTGGTTCATGGACTACTACCACAAAGCAGCCCTGAAACCTGCCGCTGGGTTCTTGAAGAACAGTGTGTGTGCGTGTCTTTAATCCTGACTCATTACTACAGACATCTATCAGAATACACATCCCTCCATGTGTTCTCAGAGCCACACCACCTAATCGCTTTTCATCCGCTGCTCTTTTTATCTGCCTACTTCATCTTTACTCAACACCTCCCTCATCTACTCGGCGTCGGCGTATCCTTTGCCCATATGGAGGAGAAGAGAGTAGAGCGATTTAAAGGGAGGCCGAGGCTTTTATTCACCAGGAGGTAACAGAGAGAGCGAGAGAGGTGAGGACTCAGCAATCTGTTCACCAGCTGCCCGAATCTGTAGTCCTGCACCCCCAAAGCCCTGTGTGTGTCCTTCACAGAGCTCCACAGAACACTTCCATACCAGCCTCGACTAAGCAAGTTCACACAAGACATGCATGCTTATCTTTTCACTTTTCCTGTTCTCTCAACCAAAGTTGTGTTTGCAAGAGTTTCCATATTGTAGAATCAGTGGAGGACGAAGCACACAACTAGAAAAAGAACACAAGAACAACACAGCTAAACGGGACAAGACAAGACAATGTTCAATACAAATTACAATGGCTACAGTGGGGATAAATACAATATTTTGACCAGTACTGTATTTCAGTAGCAGAGATTAATTCCAGCAATACATACGAGTGTGCAGTTATAGATGTAGCGTAACAAAGAATCTCAGACTACATACAGAAAGTATGGTACAAAACTCCAGCATTGTACTTGAGTTAAAATAGAGATACAGAATTATTATTCCATTATAAGTAAACGTGTCGTGACGGCGAGGTTACGTTACGCTCCAACTTTGTCCACCCCAGACACAGGCAACACGCAAAGTACAATTTAAAACAGCAACACTTTATTCGCTATTTAGTCCCACCAGATAAATTTGAGCCAATTTGGTGCTACCTTCCCCAATCACACACAGCAAATAGCGACAGAGTTCAGAGCACATGTACAAGCCCACAATTCGTCAAAATAGCAAATCACACAAATTCACACTCTAAGAGGGTTGAGTGGGTAATAAGATCAGTCTATGTCATGGCCAACGTGCCTCCAGCCCACTAGAGGGCACCTCACCAGCCTGGGAGACGACGACCCGGAAGAGGAAATGGAAGCAGGCGGTGGCAAGTATAAAAGTGAGGTAACCCCAAGGAGACACGCCCGCTCTTTGTATGAGTTTACTCGCCAGAGACGCTAGCTCTCTCACCCCGACCTAAGATAATTGTACCTTCCTGTAATACGACCTTCACCTGCCCACGACTTCGAGAATTGCCTGATCCCCTGGAAACCACGTAAAAAAACCCGACCGGAACTTCCTGGCTACAACCCCTACCTGACCCATCGGTTAAGACGGGATTCCATGCTCCCCTACCGTCCTGACGCCCAAGACCTACTCCCGTCCAGTCCAAGAACCCGGACCATCCTGAAACCCGCAATCTTCCGGTTCTCCTCTGCCCCGGTCCTTCCCAAAGATCCCGAACTGACTCCCCGCTGCATTGCAGCGTGTCCATTGCTTCCTCATTCCTCGCCGGCCAGGCGCCTCCGGTCCTCCTGCCCCGCTCGCCCAGTGTCCTCTACCGGTACGACGGCTTATCCCCACGCCCAAAGTATGTCTGCAAGTACGTCATCGAATTCCCCCTGTGACAGTCTAGTAAATGAACCAGGCTGGTTATCTTAACCCCCATATACACAACATTCCTGAATATGCAATAAACACATACCTATATAAAAACACCTATTTAATAAGAAAAGGATCTCCCCCACGACTAGTACAAAACCAGTCTACCCCAACCCATGAACCAAATGGTCACACAAATTGTTGAACCAGAATTGTGTACACGGCGGTCTCCCTTTCGATGTATTACAGTTCTATTACAGTACAGTGATGTATTGCAGTTCTAATGTTCAATTATTATGTTGTAAATGCTTACATAATCAAATAATTTTAAGTGAAAAGACAGTCTTCTAACAAAATTTCTAGGATTTATCTGACGTTCATCATCATAAGAGGGTGGTGGGGCTTGCAGTCTTTGTAGGTGTTGTGTTTACCTGCTAAGCGCTGACATTCCAAATTTTCCAGAAGTTCCAAGACTCTCCCGCATATTGATGCCCTCATATTGAATAAACTATCCCAGAAACTAGAGTGAGCAAACAAGAGCATGCAGGCACAAGAGTAGCGTGAACATCGCACACCGGAGAGGCACACAAACACCACTCACCTGGTTGAATCATTTACGGCATTTATCAGACGCCCTTATCCAGAGCGACTTCACCCGGATCCGTTAAATAACTCATAAGTCATGAATCTGGGGTCTCCACTGAACAGAATCCTTTGAATTCTAACTACACCATGTCTAAATTACATCTTATAATCATTCATACATCAATTACTACCATAAGAGTTACATAACTCATAGTTTCTTTGCACCACCACACTTAAAAATGAGGTATAAACTATGAACATTTCCTCCTAGTGGATTCCGTTGTCAGTGGTGGCCTAGAAAGTGGACCCGTAATCAGAAGGTTGTGGGTCACATACTGCTCCCCAGGTGCCCGTCATGGCTGCCAACAATGGTTGATGGGTTAAATGCAGAGGACAAACTTTGTTGTGTGCACCGTGTGCTGTGCTGCAATGTATGACAATCACTTCACGTTCACTTGAATCCAAGTTGTACACGCACCAAAAGCAGCATAACAATAATAAGAAACCCACAAACTGAGTGTAAGTGTGCTCAAGCGCCCCTATTGAGTCATGAACAGAAGACACCGTTGTCAAAACAGATCTCGATACAGAACAACTACAATTCAAGATTCAAGACTGGTTTATTGTCAGTGCAACAGTATACCGTGTATTGAAATAATGTTTGACACAGACCCCCCCATAGTGACTCATAAAAAATATATATATACGTATATACACACTAAACTAAACTATACTAACTACCACTAAAGCTTAAATACTGTACAGGTTATCTCTATAGGAGAAAAGTACAAGTGTTCTGTACCAATCAGGTCGGACAGGACATAACTGGACAACATCATGTAGGATGCTGTTGTCCAGTTTCAAACAGGACACACAAGACAAGACAAACATGTGCAAAATGGACAGTATGTTATCAGGTGCAGAAGGATAGAACTTTATTGATTGTTGAGTTTATCGGTGTTATGATGATGGCGGTGCATTTAGAGCTCTGACTGCTTGGGGGAAGAAGCTCTTGCAGTGTCTGGCAGTTACAGTTCTGATGCTTCGGAAACGCCTGCCAGTCGGTAGGAGGGAGAACAGGGCATGTGAGGGGAGTCCGAGCTTGACGGATGAGGTGTTTCTTGTAGATCTGGGATAGAAGTGGAAGTCGAACCCCGATGATGCGCTCTGCAGGGTCTTCTGCTCAGTGACAGTGCAGTTCCCGTACCAGACAGTGTTGTAGCAGCAGAGAACACTTTCAATGGTCCCCCGGTAGAACAATGTGAAGATGGGAGTAGGGAGGTTTCAGCTTTCTGAAGAAATGTAGAAGTTGCGGGGCTTTCTTGAGTATACATCTCCTGGAATTTCAGACATTGGGTTCACGAGAATAACTAAACCTGCGACAGATCATTCGCACTCCCAACTTGACATTCTAGAAGAATTTCCTGATGCTCCCCAGGAATTTGCTGCGGCGCAGGCACCTCTTCAGCGGTGATGGTTCATGCTCCACGTTTCTCACGAACTCGTGCTGAAGAAGCAGCTCAACACTCGGTCTCATTGCCGGATCTAGGGTCAGGGCGTCCTTCAGAAAACGGTGAAATGCTGGAGACCATTTATCCCTCTTTCTCAAGTGAGGCACTCTCTGTTTTTGCTCCCAGTACTCATAGAGTGAATTGCTGCTGGTTAAGACCAGAGGAAGTTTACCTTCTGCCAGTTCCAGTAGTGTTATTCCCAGGGACCACACATCACATCTTTCATCATAGTCACCACTGAGGTCTTCTAGCACGGACTCTGGAGCCATGTAAGCAGGGGTTCCAACAATAAATTCGGGCTTCTCCTTCTGGATTCTTGACATCAGACCAAATCCACAAGCCGGACCTCACCCCGCATCAGTCAGTAAAATATTATTTGGCTTGATGTCCCTGTGCACATACCCTTTCTGGTTGAGATATAGAAGAGTCTCCAGGACTTCTTTTGCCACAATGCTATTTGGCTTTCTTTCAAGGACCCCGTACTCATGTAGATGTTGTCCAGATCTCCACCTTCGCAAAGCTCCATGCAGATGTACAACTTTGCTCCCAGTAGTATTTGTCCATGACCTTGGGGATGTTTTGGTGGTTGAAACGCTCCTGTAGCATACACTCCTGTAATAAGTCCATTAAATTGTCATTGGTGCAGTCTTGAATCTTTATTGCAACCAAGTGACCTGTTTTCAGATTCCTGGCCTTGTGAACTTTGCCAAATGCTCCTACTCCAATGCATTTTAAGATCTTGTAATCCTCATAGGGATTTTCAAATTTCAAAGATCTCCCCACCGTGACTGGCTGCTCATGTTGATCCTCATCAAGCAGTTGGTCCTGTGGTCCTGTGCTAAGTAAAGTAAAACAAATTAAAGGATCTTTCTCCTCTTGAAACTGCCGCTCTTCAATTAGCACATTTTGGACCACTTGGCCCTGCGATTCCTTCTCCTGCTGAAACGGCTGCTTCTCATTAAGCAGCTTTTGGACCTCGTGGTCCTGTTTCTCCTCCTGAACCTGCTTCTCTTCATTAAGCAGCTTTTGGACCTCTTGGTTCAGCAGCTCTTTTTCCTCATTAAGCAGCTTCTGAACCTCCTGGTCCTGCGTTTCTTTCTCCTGCTGAAACGACCACTCCTCAATAAGCAGCTTCAAGACGTCCTGGTTCAGCGGCTCTTTTTCAACCTGAACGTGATTCTCTTCATCAAGCAGCTTTTGCATCACCTCCTGAACCTGCTGACTTTGGAGTACAGAGCATGCCCTAATTTCATCTATCTCCTTCTGGAGCTGCACAACTTGTTTTTCAATGCACTCTTTTATCTCAGTGACCCTTTTCTGGAGCCGCTGAATTTGAGACGAATGTTTTTCTTGGGCCTCCATAAATATCGTTATTAGTTGTTGCAGTAGACGTGGATTCCTCTGCTGGTTACAATCCTTCTCCTTGTCAGGCTCCATGTACAAGGAGCTGTTTTGCTGGTAAATATTCCTCGATCTGTCTTGAATACAAGAATTATTAGACATCTCTGTATACTCTGAAGACATGAGAAAATCCTTTTAGTTAAATACTTACTAGTGGGTGGTGTCATCACCAGGGAAGCAAAATGATTGGTTGCTTCTTGATGCTTCTTAAATAGCTTCAAATTACATCATAAAGAATTGCTTCTTTAGGACTCTCACGTAAAGCTCATATCAAGCCTTGTGAACTTTGATAAATCTTTCTTCGCTGATGCATTCTAGGATCTCTTCGTCATGAAAACAATGCGAGACAGGACTGTGAGCACCTGTGCGTGGAAATGAAATCCTGGAGAAGCGCAAGGAGGCCGGTGAATTACCACGACTGCGAGTGTAAACTCAGCCGAAGCTGCAACATCCACGGATGTTGACACTCGCGTAAAAAGACAAAACAGGGTATGAGAAGGCAGGGAGTCAGGATGGGAAAACAGAGAGGAAAAAAGGAACGGTCTTACTGGTAGAGATGTGATGAGAAGCCAAGTCGAATAATCCTTGTAAACTATTCAATGACTGAGCGATCTGGTAGTGGCCATCCTCGTTTCTGCGGCACTCCCGGTCACGTGAGCAGAGTTCAACCTTCAAATCACCACTTAAACTAGAAACTATAGTGAACAAACAAGAGCATGCAGGCACGACGGTAGCGTGAACATCGCGCACCGGAGAGGAACACAAACACGACTCACCTGGGTGAATAGTTTATCGGCGTTATCAGTTTCCTCCTAGTGGATTCTGTTGTCAGTGGTGGCCTAGCTGGTCAGAAAGCGGACCCGTAATCAGAAGGTTGTGGGTCACATACTGTTCCCCAGGTGCCCGTCATGGCTGCCAACAATGGTTGATGGGTTAAATGCAGAGGACACACTTTGTTGTGTGCACCGTGTGCTGTGCTACAATGTATGACAATCACTTCACGTTCTTTTGAATCCAAGTTGTACACACACCAAAATGTTACAGATCCCAGTGCCTCGGGACTGGGACAGATTGAAAAAGTGTATTTGTTTGTGTCTGCGATTTCTGTATTTAACCGAGAAACACAGGCAGGAATCATTATTGTCGTTCGCTCGTGCAGGATTTCTTTATTTCAAGAAAATCAATTTAACTGTCAGGATTGACGGCACCTGGACACATCACATGTGCCCAATCAGGACAGCTATTAAACTCCTGTGGCTCCGCCCCTCGGCACCGGCGGCTTTTTGGTGAACTTGACCTGGCAGCAGTGTATGGGAAGTACCCACAGAGAACCAGAGGAGAACCTGGAGACGGTGGGTTTTCAGGGCGGTCCGGGAACGTGGACTGGACAGGAGGACGTCTTGGCCGGCAGGAAGGTAGGGGAGCATGGATTCACATCTTAACACAAGGGGCAGGCAGGCTCAAGGTCGGGGACAGGCAGAGGTTGTGGCCAGGAAGTGGTAGTAGCCTAGCGGGTAACACACTCGCCTATGAACCAGAAGACCCAGGTTCAAATCCCGCTTACTACCATTGTGTCCCTGAGCAAGACACTTAACCCTACTGATTGTAAGTCGCTCTGGGTAAGGGTGTCTGATAAATGCTGTAAATGTAAATGTAGGAAGGTCAATTTGGAGTTCCCATCGTGGTTTCAAGGGGGTCAGGCAATTCTCGAAGTTGGGAGCAAGCGAAGGTCGTAGATCATGGGTCTAATTATTTGGCCGTGGGTAAATTCCCTGGTGAAGAATCTCATTCAAAGAGTGGGCGGTGTCTCCTCGGGGTCACCTGATTTTTATACTCAACGCTGCCCGCTTTTATTTCCGCTTCTGGGTTGTTGTCTCCTTGGCTGGTCTGCCGCTCTCTGGTGGGTTGGAGGTGTGTTGGCCATGACACCCCATTTTCGGCCACCGTCCCTTTCCCAGAATGTCCCGCCTCTGCGCTTCTCTACCCCATCAGCTCGCGGTCGTGACAGAACCCCCAAAAGGCAGAGAAGGAGCGGTTGGAGCGCTTTCTTCCCAGTGAGCCATGGCACGGGGCGCCACGTGATGACGTCAGCGCAACGCGGAAGCGGCAATGGAGGCATTTCACCAGCAATAAGGAGGGACCACGCTGGGGAGCCAGCCCGTAGGTCCAGGACCGCCAGGCGGAACCACGGCGGGGAGCCAGCCTTAGGGTCCGGGGCCGCCATGCCGGACCACGCCGGGGAGCCAGCCTTAGGGTCCGGGCCGCCATGCCGGACCACGCCAGGGAGCCGGCCCGAGGGACCGGGGCCTCCATGCTGGACCATGCCGGGGAGCCAGTGAAATAAATATTATTTGATTATTACATTCATTCAATAGCTGCTATACCTCTTCAGAAACAACACACATACCTGTACTTTCAACCCATCAAACAACAATTTTCATAACATTACAAAACAGTTTTAACTCAATATGAGTTAAGCACATCAGTGGTCTTAACATAAGTACACATAAAAATAAATAATACACTCAATCTACCTGGCAGTAGTAAAATGAACAAAGAAACGCGCATGATGCGGCCACCATTTGACTGAATTACACGTGTCTCACACTTTTACTAACTCCTAACCATGTGACATCTCGCTTTTTCCGACACAGTCCGACAGGTGAATTTAGAAAGAGTGGTGCACTCTTCTAACCTGTATTTAAAAGAGAAAACACAAGCAGGAATCATCAGTGTTGTTTGCTCGTGCACGCATTTCTTTATCTGAAGAAAATACTGCGAGAGTTAACACCAATGACCCCCTCCAGTGATAGCTCCCCCTGGTGGTAAGACCGAACTCTTCCCTGAGTGTGTTCCAAGATATGGGATAAAATACAAGAAACCTTATTATGACCAAACTTTTGTGCGCGTCAGTAAAAGCAGCATAACAATAATAAGAAACCCACAAACTGAGTGTAAGCGTGCTCAAGCGCCCCTATTGAGTCATGAACAGAAGACACCGTTGTCAAAATAAAAGTCACAACAGATCTCGATACAGAACAACTACAATTCAAGACTGGTTTATTGTCAGTGCAACAGTATACCGTGTATTGAATTAATGTTTGACATAGACCCCCCCCATAGTGACTCATAAAAAATATATATATACGTATATACACACTAAACTAAACTATACTAACTACCACTAAAGCTTAAATACTGTACAGGTTATCTCTATAGGCGAAAAGTACAAGTGTTCTGTACAAATCAGGTCGGACAGGACATAACTGGACAACATCATGTAGGATGCTGTTGTCCAGTTTCAAACAGGACACACAAGACAAGACAAACATGTGCAAAATGGACATTCTGATGATGGCGGTGCATTTAGAGCTCTGACTGCTTGGGGGAAGAAGCTCTTGCAGTGTCTGGCAGTTACAGTTCTGATGCTTCGGGAAACGCCTGCCAGTCGGTAGGAGGGAGAACAGGGCATGTGAGGGGAGTCCGAGCTTGACGGATGAGGTGTTTCTTGTAGATCTGGGATAGAAGTGGAAGTCGAACCCCGATGATACGCTCTGCAGGGTCTTCTGCTCAGTGACAGTGCAGTTCCCGTACCAGACAGTGTTGTAGCAGCAGAGAACACTTTCAATGGTCCCCCGGTAAGAACAATGTGAAGATGGGAGTAGGGAGGTTTTCAGCTTTCTGAAGAAATGTAGAAGTTGCGGGGCTTTCTTGAGTATACATCTCGTGGAATTTCAGACATTGGGTTCAACGAGAATAACTAAGCTGCGACAGATCATTCGCACTCCCAACTTGACATTCTAGAAGAATTTCCTGATGCTCCCAGGAATTTGCTGCGGCGCAGGCACCTCTTCAGCGGTGATGGTTCATGCTCCACGTTTCTCATGAACTCGTGCTGAAGAAGCAGCTCAACACTCGGTCTCATTGCCGGATCTACGGTCAGGGCGTCCTTCAGAAAACTGTGAAATGCTGGAGACCATTTGTCCATCTTTCTCAAGTGAGGCACTCTCTGTTTTTGCTCCCAGTACTCATAGAGTGAATCCCAGCTGGATAAGACCAGAGGAAGTTTACCTTCGGCCAGTTCCAGTAGTGTTATTCCCAGGGACCACACATCACATCTTTCATCATAGTCACCACTGAGGTCTTCTAGCACGGACTCTGGAGCCATGTAAGCAGGGGTTCCAACAATAAATTCGGGCTTCTCCTTCTGGATTCTTGACATCAGACCAAAATCCACAAGCCGGACCTCACCCGCATCAGTCAGTAAAATATTATTTGGCTTGATGCCCCGGTGCACATACCCTTTCTGGTGGAGATATAGGAGAGTCTCCAGGACTTTTTTTGCCACAAATGCTACTTGGCTTTCTTTCAAGGACCCCGTACTCATGTAGATGTTGTCCAGATCTCCACCTTCGCAAAGCTCCATGCAGATGTACAACTTTTGCTCCCAGTAGTATTTGTCCATGACCTTGGGGATGTTTTGGTGGTTGAAACGCTCCTGTAGCATACACTCCTGTAATAAGTCCATTAAATTGTCATTGGTGCAGTCTTGAATCTTTATTGCAACCAAGTGACCTGTTTTCAGATTCCTGCCTTGTGAACTTTGCCAAATGCTCCTACTCCAATGCATTTTAAGATCTTGTAATCCTCATAGGGGTTTTCAAATTTCAAAGATCTCCCCACCGTGACTGGCTGCTCATGTTGATCCTCATCAAGCAGTTGGTCCTGTGGTCCTGTGCTAAGTAAAGTAAAACAAATTAAAGGATCTTTCTCCTCATTAAACTGCCGCTCTTCAATTAGCACATTTTCGACCTCTTGGTCTGTGGATGTTTTTCCTCCTGAACCTGCTGCTCCTCATTAAGCATATTTTGGACCTTATGGGCCTGCAATTCTTTCTCGTGCTGAAACTGCTGCTCCTCAATTAGCAAATTTTGGACTACTTGGTCCTGTGGCTGTTTCTCCTCCTGAACCTGCTGCTCCTCATTAAGCAGGTTTTGGACCTCTTGATCCTGTGGCTGTTTTTCCTCCTGAATCTGCTGCTCTTCATTAAGCAGGTTTTGGACCTCTTGATCCTGTGGCTGTTTTTCCTCCTGAATCTGCTGCTCTTCATTAAGCAGGTTTTGGACCTCGTGGTCCAGTTTCTCCTCCTGAACCTGGTTCTCTTCATTAAGCAGCTTTCGGACCTCATGGTCCTGAGGTTCTTTCTCCTGTTGAAACGACCGCTTCTCAATAAGCAGCTTTTGGACCTCTTGGTTCTGCGGCACTTTCTCCTCATTTAGCAGGTTTAGGACCTCTTGGTTCAGCAGCTTTTTCTCTTCATTAAGCAGCTTTTGGACCTCTTGGTTCAGCAGCTCTTTTTCCTCATTAAGCAGCTTTTGAACCTCCTGGTCCTGCGTTTCTTTCTCCCTGCTGAAACGACCACTCCTCAATAAGCAGCTTCAAGACCTCCAGGTTCAGCGGCTCTTTTTCATCCTGAACCTGCTTCTCTTCATTAAGCAGCTTTTGGATCATCTCTTGAACCTGCTGACTTTGGAGTACAGAGCATGCCCTAATTTCATCTTTCTCCTTCTGGAGCTTTTCAAGGCACTCTTTTATCTCAGTGACACTTTTCTGGAGCTGCTGAATTTGGGACGAACGTTTTTCTTGGACCTCCTTAAATATCGTTATTAGTTGTTGGAGTAGATGTGGATTCCTCTGCTGGTTACAATCCTTCTCCTTGTCAGGCTCCATGTACAAGGAGCTGTTTTGCTGGTAAATATTCCTCGATCTGTCTTGAATACAAGAATTATTAGACATCTCTGTATACTCTGAAGACAAGAGAAAATCCTTTTAGTTAAATACTTACTAGTGGGTGGTGTCATCACCAGGGAAGCAAAATGATTGGTTGCTTCTTGATGCTTTTTAAATAGCTTCTAATTACATCATAAAGAATTGCTTCTTTAGGACAGTGTAAGAATATACACTGAAACTGCCTGTCTTTATTAAGCAGCTTTTGAACCTCTTGGTCTTCTGGCTCTTTCTCCTCCTTAATCTGCCGCTCCTCAAGAAGCAGCTTTTGGATCGCTTGGTCCTGTGGCTCTTTCTTTTCCTGAACTTGATGATCCTGATTCAGCTTTCCAACTTTTTGGTCCTGCAGTTCTTTTTCCTCCTGAACCTGCCGCTCCTCAATAAGCAGCTTTTGGATCTCATGGTCCTGTTTCTCCTCCTAGACCTGCTTCTCTTCATTAAGCAGCTTTTGGACCTCATGGTCCTGTGGTTCTTTCTCCTCCTGAAATGGCCGCTCTTACTGGTGGGAGGTGTCATCACCAGGGAAGCAAAATGATTGGTTGCTTCTTGATGCTTCTTAAATAGCTTCAAATTACATCATAAAGAATTGCTTCTTTAGGACTCTCAGGTAAAGCGCATAAACAAAATCTGCGAGGGGCCTTACTTTAATATATTTCAAATACATAATATGTATTACTTTACTTACTTTACTTTATTTAGCAGACGCTTTTATCCAAAGCGACTTACAATAGGAAGACACCAGCAATTCTCGTTCGATTTCTATAGAATATCGAGTTTACAAACTAAGAGCCCTGATAAGGCTTTAGACTTGTCAGTGAAGAGCATGCTCGGAGATTGTTGGGTGCTAGACTAAGAAAAATTATAATGTATTTATACATTTTGTATTTGTTTGTGCAATGTGTACGCATGTGCGTGTGTAAGTGTTAGATTTGTCTGTAATATTTTGGAATAAGAGGGTTTTCACCTTCTTAAAAGTGGTGATTATCTCGGCTGTCGTGTGGAGGAGGGCAGGTTGTTCCACCAGCCAGGGACAACAACGGAGAACAGACATGATTGGAATCGGAGACCCGTGAAGAAGGAATTTTAGTCTCCTTTTCGTTTGCCGATCTGATGAGAGCATGCAGGAGTGTAGCTAGGTAGTATTGTGTTGATGTAGGAGGTAGTATTGTAGCTTCTGTGCAGGAGTGTAGCTAGGTAGTAGTGTGTTGATGTAGGAGGTAGTATTGTAGCTTCTGTGCAGGAGTGTAGCTAGGTAGTAGTGTGTGATGTAGGGTTGTGTTAGCTCTGTAGGGAGCTAGGTAGTATGTGTTGATGTAGGAGGTAGTATTGTAGCTTATGTGCAGGGGTGTAGCTAGGTAGTAGTGTGTTGATGTAGGAGGTAGTATTGTAGCTTCTGTGCAGGGGGTAGTTTGTAGCTAGGTAGTATGTGAGTGATGTAGGACGGTGGAGTGACTATTATATGTAGGAGGTAGTATTGTAGCTTCTGTGCAGGAGTGTAGCTAGGTAGTAGTGTGTTGATGTAGGAGGTAGTATTGTAGCTTCTGTGCAGGGTGTGTAGCTAGGTAGTAGTGTGTTGATGTAGGAGGTAGTATTGTAGCTTCTGTGCAGGGTGTAGCTAGGTAGTAGTGTGTTGATGTAGGAGGTAGTATTGTAGCTTCTGTGCAGGAGTGTAGCTAGGTAGTAGTGTGTTGATGTAGGAGGTAGTATTGTAGCTTCTGTGCAGGAGTGTAGCTAGGTAGTAGTGTGTTGATGTAGGAGGGCGCAGTTCCATTTACAGCCCTGTAGGCAGCATCAAGGATTTGAACTCAATGCGAGCAGCTACCGGGAGCCGGTGGAGGGAGGTAAGAAGAGGTGTAACATGGGTGTATTTTGGCTGATTGAAGATGAGACGGGCTGCCATATTTTGCATCATCTGGAGTGGTTTTATGGTGACTGCAGAGGCTCCAGCCAGGAGAGAGTTACAGTAGTCGAGTTTGGAGATGACCATTGCCTGGACGAGGAGCTGCGTAGCCTGTTGTGAGAGAAAAGGCCGAATCTTGCGAATGTTGTAGAGAGTGAACCTGCAGGATCTGAAGATCGCAGCAACATGATGGTTCAAACTCAGTTTGTTATCTATCCAAACTCCAAGGCTTTTTGCAGATGCCGTGGGTGTTAACAATAGCGATCCAATTTGAATTTAAAGGTTTTGCTGAGGAGAATTGTTGCCCGGAAAGATCAGAATCTCGGTTTGGATAGGTTGAGTTGGAGGTGTCGCTCAGACATCCATGCCGATATGTCTGAGAGGCAGGCCGAAATTTTTGTTGCTATAGTAGCATCTTCTGGTGGGAATGACAGATAGAGCTGGGTGTCATCAGCATAAGAGTGATAGGAGAAGCCATGTGATTGGATGATGTGACCAAGTGAGCGAGTGTATATTGAGAATAGAAGGGGGCCAAGGACAGAGCCTTGTGGAACCCCTGTGGTTACCCTAGAGAGGACAGATGTCTCACCTCCCCATGATACCTTGAAGGACCTGTCGTAAAGATAAGAGGTGAACCAATCTAGTACGGTTCCTGTGACTCCTAAATCAGAGAGTGTGGTGAGAAATACAGAAATATGTATTCAAATACATAATAATATATAACATCGCGCACCGGAGAGGAACACAAACACGACTCACCTGGGTGAATTGTTTATCGGCGTTATCAGTTTCTTTGCACCACCACACTTAAAAATGAGGTATAAACTATGAACATTTCCACCTAGTGGATTCCGTTGTCAGTGGTGGCCTAGCTGGTAAGAAAGCGGACCCGAAATCAGAATGTGGGTCACAAACTGCTCCCCAGGTGCCCGTCATGGCTGCCAACAATGGTTGATGGGTTAAATGCAGAGGACAAACTTTGTTGTGTGCACCGTGTGCTGTGCTGCAATGTATGACAATCACTTCACGTTCACTTGAATCCAAGTTGTACACGCATCAAAAGCAGCATAACAATAATAAGAAACGCACAAACTGAGTGTAAGTGTGCTCAAGCGCCCCTATTGAGTCATGAACAGAAGACACCGTTGTCAAAACAGATCTCGATACAGAACTACTACAATTCAAGATTCAAGACTGGTTTATTGTCAGTGCAACAGTATACCGTGTATTGAAATAATGTTTGACACAGACCCCCCCATAGTGACTCATAAAAGAAAAATATATACGTATATACACACTAAACTAAACTATACTAACTACCACTAAAGCTTAAATACTGTACAGGTTATCTCTATAGGAGAAAAGTACAAGTGTTCTGTACCAATCAGGTCGGACAGGACATAACTGGACAACATCATGTAGGATGCTGTTGTCCAGTTTCAAACTGTCACGTCTTCGGGCTTACGGGGAAAGGAAGCGCAGAGGTCTGACATGCTGGGAAGGGTTTTATTATTATTAAATAAACAAACAAATACAAATAAACAATGGCGCGGTGGCCAAAACGGGAAATAAAAGGGAATAAACGTAAACAAACCCGCAGGCGTGTGGCGATTGCCAGAACTGAAAATACTAACACACGGTTACAATGTCAAGTTCACGAAAATGCCGGAGACCTGGAAGGGGCGGAAACATCCGGCATTTAAGCGCTGTCAGGATTGGCCACCGGTGTTGAGCACAGCTGCAGTCAATCCTGACACAAACAGGACACACAAGACAAGACAAACATGTGCAAAATTGTCAGTTTGTTATCAGGTGCAGAAGGACAGAACTTTATTGATTGTTGAGTTTATCGGTGTTATGATGATGGCGGTGCATTTAGAGCTCTGACTGCTTGGGAGAAGAAGCTCTTGCAGTGTCTGGCAGTTACAGTTCTGATGCTTCGGAAACGCCTGCCAGTCGGTAGGAGGGAGAACAGGGCATGTGAGGGGAGTCCGAGCTTGACGGATGAGGTGTTTCTTGTAGATCTGGGATATAAGTGGAAGTCGAACCCCGATGATGCGCTCTGCAGGGTCTTCTGCTTCAGTGACAGTGCAGTTCCCGTACCAGACAGTGTTTGTAGCAGCAGAGAACACTTTCAATGGTCCCCCGGTAGAACAATGTGAAGATGGGAGTAGGGAGGTTTCAGCTTTCTGAAGAAATGTAGAAGTTGCTGGGCTTTCTTGAGTATACATCTCCTGGAATTTCAGACATTGGGTTCACGAGAATAACTAAAGCTGCGACAGATCATTCGCACTCCCAACTTGACATTCTAGAAGAATTTCCTGATGCTCCCCAGGAATTTGCTGCGGCGCAGGCACCTCTTCAGCGGTGATGGTTCATGCTCCACGTTTCTCACGAACTCGTGCTGAAGAAGCAGCTCAACACTCGGTCTCATTGCCGGATCTAGGGTCAGGGCGTCCTTCAGAAAACGGTGAAATGCTGGAGACCATTTATCCCTCTTTCTCAAGTGAGGCACTCTCTGTTTTTGCTCCCAGTACTCATAGAGTGAATTGCTGCTGGATATGACCAAAGGAAGTTTACCTTCGGCCAGTTCCAGTAGTGTTATTCCCAGGGACCACACATCACATCTATCATCATAGTCACCACTGAGGTCTTCTAGCACGGACTCTGGAGCCATGTAAGCAGGGGTTCCAACAATAAATTCGGGCTTCTCCTTCTGGATTCTTGACATCAGACCAAAATCCACAAGCCGGACCTCACCCGCATCAGTCAGTAAAATATTATTTGGCTTGATGCCCCGGTGCACATACCCTTTCTGGTTGAGATATAGAAGAGTCTCCAGGACTTTTTTTGCCACAAATGCTACTTGGCTTTCTTTCAAGGACCCCATACTCATGTAGAGTGTTGTCCAGATCTCCACCTTCGCAAAGCTCCATGCAGATGTACAACTTTTGCTCCAGTAGTATTTGTCCATGACCTTGGGGATGTTTTTGGTGGTGAAACGCTCCTGTAGCATACACTCCTGTAATAAGTCCATTAAATTGTCATTGGTGCAGTCTTGAATCTTTATTGCAACCCAAGTGACCTGTTTTCAGATTCCTGGCCTTGTGAACTTTGCCAAATGCTCCTACTCCAATGCATTTTAAGATCTTGTAATCCTCATAGGGGTTTTCAAATTTCAAAGATCTCCCCACCGTGACTGGCTGCTCATGTTGATCCTCATCAAGCAGTTGGTCCTGTGGTCCTGTGCTAAGTAAAGTAAAACAAATTAAGGATCTTTCTCCTCATTAAACTGCCGCTCTTCAATTTGCACCTTTTCGACCTCTTGGTCCTGTGGATGTTTTTCCTCCTGAACCTGCTGCTCCTCATTAAGCATATTTTGGACCTTATGGGCCTGCAATTCTTTCTCGTGCTGAAACTGCTGCTCCTCAATTAGCAAATTTTGGACTACTTGATCCTGTGGCTGTTTCTCCTCCTGAACCTGCTGCTCCTCATTAAGCAGGTTTGGACCTCTTGATCCTGTGGCTGTTTTTCCTCCTGAACCTGCTGCTCTTCATTAAGCAGGTTTTGGACCTCGTGGTCCTGCGATTCCTTCTCCTGCTGAAACGGCTGCTTCTCATTAAGCAGCTTTTAAACCTCATGGTCCAGTTTCTTCTCCTGAACCTGGTTCTCTTCATTAAGCAGCTTTCGGACCTCATGCTCCTGAGGTTCTTTCTCTTGTTGAAACGACCGCTCCTCAATAAGCAGCTTTTGGACCTCTTGGTTCTGCGGCACTTTCTCCTCATTTAGCAGGTTTAGGACCTCTTGGTTCAGCAGCTTTTCTCCTCATTAAGCAGCTTTTGAACCTCCTGGTCCTGCGTTTTCTTTCTCCTGCTGAAACGACCACTCCTCAATAAGCAGCTTCAAGACCTCCTGGTTCAGCGGCTCTTTTTCATCCTGAAACCTGCTTCTCTTCATTAAGCAGCTTTTGGATCATCTCTTGAACCTGCTGACTTTGGAGTACAGAGCATGCCCTAATTTCATCTTTCTCCTTCTGGAGCTTTTCAATGCACTCTTTTATCTCAGTGACACTTTTCTGGAGCTGCTGAATTTGGGACGAACGTTTTTCTTGGACCTCCATAAATATCGTTATTAGTTGTTGGAGTAGATGTGGATTCCTCTGCTGGTTACAATCCTTCTCCTTGTGAGGCTCCATGTACAAGGAGCTGTTTTGCTGGTAAATATTCCTCGATCTGTCTTGAATACAAGAATTATTAGACATCTCTGTATACTAAGACAAGAGAAAATCCTTTTTTTTTAGTTAAATACTTACTAGTGGGTGGTGTCATCACCAGGGAAGCAAAACGATTGGTTGCTTCTTGATGCTTTTTTAAATAGCTTCTAATTACATCATAAAGAATTGCTTCTTTAGGACAGTGTAAAAATATACACTGAAACTGCCTGTCTTTATTAAGCAGCTTTTGAACCTCTTGGTCTTCTGGCTCTTTCTCCTCCTAATCTGCCGCTCCTCAAGAAGCAGCTTTTGGATCGCTTGGTCCTGTGGCTCTTTCTTTTCCTGAACCTGATGATCCTGATTCAGCTTTCCAACTTTTTGGTCCTGCAGTTCTTTTTCCTCCTGAATCTCATGGTCCTGTTTCTCCTCCTAGACCTGCTTCTCTTCATTAAGCAGCTTTTGGACCTCATGGTCCTGTGGTTCTTTCTCGTCCTGAAATGGCCGCTCTTACTGGTGGGAGTTGTTATCACCAGGGAAGCAAAATGATTGGTTGCTTCTTGATGCTTCTTAAATAGCTTCAAATTACATCATACAGAATTGCTTCTTTAGGACTCTCAGGTAAAGCGCATAACAAAATCTGCGAGGGGCCTTACTTTAATATATTTCAAATACATAATATGTATTATATGTATTCAAATACATAATAATATATAACATCGCGCACCGGAGAGGAACACAACAGACTCACCTGGGTGAATCGTTTATCGGCGTTATCAGTTTCTTTGCACCACCCCACTTAAAATGAGGTATAAATATGAACATTTCCACCTAGTGGATTCCGTGTCAGTGGTGGCCTAGAAAGTGGACCCGTAATCAGAACGTTGTGGGTCACAACGGCTCCCAGGTCCCGTTTATGGCTGCCAACAATGGTTATGGGTGTAAATGCAGAGGACACACTTTGTTTTGTTGCACCGTGTGCTGTGACTACAATGTATGACAATCACTTCACGTTCACTTGAATCCAAGTTGTACACACACCCAAAATGTTCCAGATCCCAGTGCCTCGGGACTGGGACAGATTGAAAAAGGTATTTGTTTGTGTCTGCGATTTCTTATTTAACCGAGAAACACAGGCAGAATCATTATTGTCGTTCGACTTCGTGCAGGATTTCTTATTTCAAAGAAATCAATTTAACTGTCAGGATTGACGACACCTGGACACGTGTTACGTCCTGGTCTAGGTCAGGAACGTGAACAATTAGAAAGAGGGAGGGAAACGTCACAACTGTTGGAACGAAGTGATTTTTAATAAAACAAAACAATACAAGTCACGCCTTGACACCAGTCAGGCCACGAAAAGCACCGGAAAGACTAAATGTGAACAGGGCATCTGTCCTGCGTATTTTCCCTCTCGTCTCCCTCTCTCCTTCCCTTCTTCCGTGTCGCAGCACTCCGTCTTTAATGGCATTACTTCGATGGGAGCGCGAATCAGCGTCAGGTCTGGGAGGAGTTCCGTAAATTACGGCTCCTCCTACAATAATGGAAAAACACCAACAAGACAGAACATACAAACCACACATCACATGATCACGGGACGTAACACCCCCACCACCAAGAATCAACATCCCCATGTTGATTAATACCACTTTTAAACTCAAAAGGCCCCGTGACATGGTTTCCGCTAAAACATTGTCCCTCATCTCTTGTACTTAATCTCTAGGTTAAAACCCTGTAGTACCAAAGACCAGCGCATAATACGCTGGTTGAGTTCTTCATACGGGCTAAAAACACTAGGGGATTGTGATCAGTAAAAACAAGGACAGGGAGTGGTGTGGACCCCAACATACACCTCGAAATGCTGTAGTGCTAAAATCATGCGAGAGCTCTTTCTCTATGAACTTTTTAGAGAAAAAGGAAACAGGATGATCAATACCATACTCATCCTCCTGTAGAAGCACCGCTCCTGCTCCAACAGCACTGGCATCCACCTCTAACTTAAAGGGGCGCTGGAAATCTGGGGCAGCGAGGACTGGAGAACTGCAAAGAAGAGACTTCACAGCCTTTAAACGCACTTTGACAGTCCTCAGACCAAACAAAGGAAGAGCTGCCTCGAAGCAGCTCGGTTAACGGGCAGACCACGTCTGAGAAGTTCTTACGAAACCGCCCGATAAAATCCAGCCATCCCTAAAAACCGGTGTGATTCCCGTTTCCAAGTGGGGACAGGAAAGGTCATGACCGCCTGAGCTTTGGCCTCCACAGGCCGAACTTGACCCTGACCTCCTTCTTTTACTAAATAGGTCACAGTCGCTTTCCCCAAATTCACATTTGGCAAGGTTGAGGGTGAGTGATGCTTGTTGAAGGCGCTTATAACAGACTCTAGAGTCTCAAGGTGCTGGGTCCAGGTGGCTGAGTAGATGATAATATCATCTAGATAGGCTTCACAGCAAGGGGACTCCAGCAAGCACCTTACAGATTAAGCGCTGGAAGGTAGCAGGCGCATTGCGTAAACCAATGGCATCACCGAGTATTGCAGAAAATTATCAGGTGTAACAAAGGCAGAGATCTCAGCAGCACGAGGAGTCAATGGTACCTGCCAATAACCCCGCAACAGGTCTAATTTGGTGACAACTCGGGCAGCACCAACCTTATCAACACAGGCTTCCATCCGATGGTAATGGAAACGAATCTGGTTTAGTAACCGCATTAACCTTTCTGTAGTCAGTACAGAATCGAAATGTTCCATCCGGCTTTGGAACCAGTAGGCATGACTACTCCATGCACTGCAAACTCTGCACAGCCAGCTTGTTCTCAAACAAGTAATCCACTTCAGACTGCATCACCGCTCGCTTTGTTGGATTCAGCCGATACGGGTGCTGCCTGATGGGAGAATGACCGCCAACGTCAACATCATGTTGTATGACGGACGTACCCACAGGGACGTCAGAGAACAAAGCAGCATGTGACTGAATTAGTCTTGTAACTTGTCTGCACTCTGCTAAAGGTAAATGAGACAAATAAGCTTCCAAATCCTGCAGAATTTCACTATTCTGCAGCCGGGGTGAAGCTACAGGGACATTACGCAAATATAGTCCATCCTCAGCTTGAGAATCAGTCATAGGTACAGAAACTAATGCTGGCACAGATAACAGGTTTTCCCTGTTTCTCAGCCTTGTTTTGTACCACCACGTTCTCTCGATCAACATAGGCTTGAGCATGTTGATTTGGCATACTCGAGATTTCCATTTCCTGTTTGGTGTACGGATGACGTAATCAGTCTCATTTAACTTTGAGTCCACCACATATGGACCCACAAACTTGGCCTGCAAAGCAGATCCCACAATAAAACTAAAACCTGGTCACCAGGCTCAAAAGATCTGGAGACTGCTCTCTTATCACAACGAGTCTTCATGCCCCTCTGGGTCGAAGACAACGAGGCCAATGCAGCTGAACAAGCCTTATGAAGGCGTTCCTGAAAACACACTGATGTAATCTAAAACACCCAGTGCTGGAGCAGGCTGCTCCGACACCCACGTCTCCCGTAAAAATCTCAAGAGGACAACGCACAGTGTGACCAAACACTAAGTCTGCAGGACTAAATCCCAGGGACTCTTGGACCGTCTCACGAACAGCAAATAAAGCAAAGGGAGTCCCTCATCCCATTCTTTAGCTGTGTCCAAGCAATAAGCACGAAGCATGGTTTTCAAGGTTTGGTGAAACCTCTCTAGCGCCCCGTGACTGAGGGTGATAGGCGCTAGAAACAGCATGCTCAATTCCAAGGTGGGACACCTGCTTAAAAGACATGACAGGAAATTGGATCCTTGGTCTGTCTGCACCACCTTTGGAAGCCTGAATAGTGAGAAGAACTGGGTCAGTGCTTTCACCACGGCCTTAGTTTTTAATGAGCGTAAGGGGATTGCTTCAGGAAAACGGGTGGCACTACACATCAGTATAAGCGCGGATTTGTTTCCCGATTTAGTACGAGGGAGTGGACCAACACAATCTAAAATTATTTTCTCAAAAGGTTCCGTTAAAACTGGTATGGGGTACAGTGGTGCAGGTGGTATTGTCTGGTTCGGCTTCCCAGCCAACTGACAGACATGGCATGAACGACAGTCCTTTGCTAATCTGCTTTTAAACCTGGCCAGAAGAAGTACGCAGAATACGATTGTAGGTCTTCGTTACTCCCAGGTGACCCGCAAAGACATTATCGTGCCCCAATGTTTAAAACCTGCGACCTGAATTTAAGTGGAACCACTACTTGGAAAACAGAATTCCAAACCAAATCATCCGTAACCGGAGGAGTCCACTTCCTCATCAAAACTCCATCTTCCCAGAAATACGCTGCCCAACTTCCTCGTTACGAACAACCACAGAACGACACTTAACTAGAGACGAATCTTTTCTGTTGTGCCCGGGAAAGTTGTGCTTTACTTACTGACAGCGACAGCGCACCTTCTCCACCACCTGCTGTGGGCGTGACCCTGCTGCTGGGCTCTGAGGCGGCTGCGCTGTGGACGAAAACACTAAACCCGGTGCAGAAATAAAAGTGTCGGTTAAATCGATATCACTCATCATATGCGACTGAGCTCGCGTTACTGCGCAAGCGGGGAAACAGTCACAAACTCAGCGTCCACCTTGACCAGGACTGGGTGACTCGGTGGGAGTGTTGATCACTTCCGGAAAAGGAAGAACTTTCCCACTCGCTAAATCATTCCCAAGGATAAAATCAACTCCTTGAAACAGGCAGCTCAGGACGAACCACTATCTTACAAGGCCGGAATATAATCACACCGCAATTTTTACTAAGTGCAGAGGCGCCTTCACGATACCCAACTCGATCCCCTGTACTAAAATATTAGACCCACGGAATGAATCCCCAGAGAACGGTAAAAGACCCTCTAAAATGAAAGACTGGGCTGCTCCGGTATCACGTAACATGCGAACCGGGACCTCATCTCTGCCCTCTGGCGAGAGAGAGACGGTACCTCGTAACACGAACGTGCGTTCACAGCACGAATAAAACCAACCCCTTTTGGTGCAGGTCCTCTTTGCATGTGTTTCTTCTTTAATGTTGGACAATCTGCGATGAGATGGCCAGTCTCATGGCAGTAAAAACACGCCTGAGATCCCCGCGGCGAACTGGGTGGAGATCTAGAATATGTTCTGCCGCCCCGCACACCTTCTCCATAGTCCTTTTTCCGTGACTGTGAAAACAACAATTTTATGTGTTAAAGAGTACTCGTCTGCACACACAGCAGCCTGTGCTAACGTGGAAACCTTCTGGTCATTTAAATGGGTTGCCACGACTTCAGGAATACAATTTTTAAATTCCTCAAGTAATATTAACTCCCGCAGCTGATCCCATGTAGTTACTTTACTTGACACACACCACCGGTCGAATAAAGTTTCTTTTTCTCTGGCGAATTCAACAAACGTAAGCTGATCGTTTTTTTCTAAATTTCCTGAACTTTTGCCTGTGCGCCTCAGACACGAGTTCATACGCACTCATTATGGCAGTTTTTACCAGGGCATAATCAGAACTTTGCTGCACAGTGGGAGAGGAGTAAACCTCCTGAGCTTTTTCCCACAAGCACACACTGTAACAAAAGAGTCCATACGTCCTCTGGCCACTTCAACGTGGTCGCAATGCGCTCTAAATGGTTAAAATATTTCTCAACTTCCTTTTCAGAAAAGACTGAGGTACCATTCTAATCTGCCGACTGACATCGAAAGCAAGTGGCGAGGATCAGGCGAGGGTGAAGAATGGGAATATTTAGAAGCCAACTCAAGCTCCACACGTTTTAATTCTAGTTCGTGTTGATGCTCGCGTTCCCGTTCTTCCCCTTCCCACATTTTAGGCTTTAGCTCATGTTCCAACTTCTGCATCTGGAGCTGATGTTCCAGTTCCCGTTCACGAAGTCCCCGAACTTCCCGTTCGGCACGTAATTTTGCGGCGTCAAGCTGCATTTGTTTCTCCTGCAGCAACATTTCCTTCAGCCGCATCTCGGCCTCTACACCGCCTGCAGAATGTAACGATTCCTCCACCGAAGGCGGGCTACTGAGCTTAGAAACGGAACCAATGACACCCTGTTCTACCAGGCCGATTTTTACAGCTTTTTAAAACAGTATCTTTCAACCGTTTATCCACACCAGTTAAGGGAATTTGGTAAATTCTGCCACCGCCACTAACTGGTCCTTGGTGAAAACCCCACGAATTCTAAGGCTATGTTAAACAATTTAACGTCCTAACGTCTACCCGATTACCGAAATGGCGCTGATAAAATGAAACTAACTACGCGCCATGATAATACAAAAAAAATTAAACGAACTGCATGCTGGGTAACAACCACGACCTGCGGTGACCTTGCATAACCCCGGAAGTCCAGCCCCTAAACCTGCCTTCACAACCCTGCCTACAGCCTCTCTAGTCTTCAAGGAACGTACCGGTTTTAGGCCACTTTAAACGCGGAACTCGCGGCTTCTCCCACCAGAGATGCTGACACGTACCTCTCCCCGGAGTTTTCCCCATAAATAAGAAAGGCAATATAACAAAGAAAACAAGAAACAGCGCCCGAAGGAAAGATCAGCGCTCGGCACGACCCAGCAGGGCGCGTCTTTCTAACCGGAGTTCAGAGTTTACGCGAGAACGCAGAGCGCAGCGAACTTACCCCGCAGCATATATCACTGAGACATGTGAACAGAGACAGTGATCGTGGAACGAGCCCCCATTTGTTACGTCCTGGTCTAGGTCAGGAACGTGAACAATTAGAAAGAGGGAGGGAAACGTCACAACCGTTGGAAGTGATTTTTAATAAACAAAACAATACAAGTCACGCCTTGACACACAGTCAGGCCACGAAAAGCACCGGGTAGACTAAATGTGAACAGGGCATCTGTCCTGCGTATTTTCTCTCTCTCCCTCTTGTCTCCCTCTCTCCTTCCCTTCTTCCGCGTCACAGCACGCCATCTTTAATGGCATCACTCCGATGGGAGCGCGAATCAGCGTCAGGTCTGGGAGGAGTTCTGTAAATTACAGGCTCCTCCTACAAAAACGGAAAAACACCAACAAGACAGAACATACAAACCACACAATCACATGATCACGGGACGTAACACACATCACCTGTGCCCAATCAGGGGAAACGAGCCGGCGTCAGGAACAAGCTGAGGGCCCGTGCACACAACACACCTTTGCCTAGCATCCTGCTCACCAACGTCCAGTTACTGGACCCTGGCCCTGAGGTCAGTAACTGGACGATGGACCAATCTGTGACCGCTCTTCAGGACGCACTGGATGACGCAGACTGGGGCATGTTTCAAAGTAGTTCCGGAAACATCAGTGAGTTTGCGGAAGCAGTTGTGAGTTTCATTGGGAAACTAACGGACGACACCGAGCAGAAAACGATCGTCAGAACATTTCCCAATCTGAAGCCGTGGGTGGATAAAACCATCTGCGACGCTCTGAAATCTCACACCGCAACCTATAACGCGGGGCTCAGCCACCCCAACAATGGACTCCCTGAAGTCCAACACAGAGAGAATGAGGAGGTGCTTCTTCCTGCGGGCTATTCAACAACAGTACATAGAACTCAAATACACTCCAGCACTTTCATTTTCAATCACTCTGGACTCTTTGCACAAAATTACTTTGCACAAAATCTTTGTGCTTTTTTCTCTTTGCACAATTTCTGGTCTTTTTACTTTTTTTAATCTTATACATTGTCTTTCACTCATTTGCACACCTTCACCCTATCTGTTACAATATTTTATGTTAAATAAATAATATTGGTTATGTTTGCAACATTTGCATATTAATCTTCATTGTATACTTGTAACATTTGCAATACTGTGGTCTGTGAAGTGATTGTCACATGTGATACACAGCACACGGTGCACCACAGTGAAATTTGTCCTTGCATTTAACCCATCACCCTGAGGGAGCAGTGGGCAGCATGACAGGTGCCCGGGGAGCAGTGTGTGGGGACGGTGCTTTGCTCAGTGGCACCTCAGTGTCACCTTGGCAGATTGGTATTCGAACCGGAAACCTTCTGAATACGGGGCTACTTCCGTAACTGCTAGGCCACCACTGCCCCTGGCTCCCCGTCGGGGAATCGACCCCGGTCTCCCGCATGACAGGCGGGGGTACTCACCACTATACTAACAAGTGGTGAGTACCCCTGTAGCAGGCGCAAAAGCTTTTCACTTAATATCATACCGTGTATGACTATGTATGTGACAAATAGAATTTGAATTTGAATACTAACTACCACTAAAGCTTAAATACTGTACAGGTTATCTCTATAGGAGAAAAACAACAAGTGTTCTGTACAAATCAGGTCGGACCGGACATAACTGGACAACATCATGTAGGATGCTTGTAACTGGATATGTTGGATATTTCAAACAGGACACACAAGACAAGACAATCATGCGCAAAATTGTCAGTTTGTTATCAGGTGCATAAGAATAGAACTTTATTGATTGCTGAGTTTATCTGTGTTCTGATGATGGCGGTTGCATTTTAGAGCTCTGACTGCTTGGGGAAGAAGCTCTTGCAGTGTCTGGCAGTTACAGTTCTGATGCTTCGGAACGCCTGCCAGTCGGTAGGAGGGAGAACATGGCATGTGAGGGGAGTCCGAGCTCGACGGATGAGGTGTTTCTTGTAGATCTGGGATATAAGTGGAAGTCGAACCCCGATGATGCCGCTCTGCAGGGTCTTCTGCTCAGTGACAGTGCAGTTCCCGTACCAGACAGTGTTGTTCACGAGAATAACTAAAGCTGCGACAGATCATTCGCACTCCCAACTTGACATTCTTGAGGAATTTCCTGATGCTTCCCAGGAATTGCTGCGGCACAGGCACCTCTTCAGCGGTTGATGGTTCATGCTTCACGTCTCTCACAAACTCGTGCTGAAGAAGCAGCTCAACACTTGGCCTCATTGCCGGATCTACGGTCAGGGCGTCCTTCAGAAAACTGTGAAATGCTGGAGACCATTTATCCCCTCTTTCTCAACTGAGGCACTCTCTGTTTTTCCTTCCAGTACTCATAGAGTGAATCCCAGCTGGATAAGACCAGAGGACGTTTACCTTCGGACAGTTCCAGTAGTGTCATTCCCGGGACCACACATCACATCTTTCATCATAGTCACTACTGAGGTCTCCTAGCATGGACTCTGGAGACATGTAAGCAAGGGTTCCAACAATAAATGCGGGCTTCTCCTCTGGATTCTTGACATCAGACCAAAATCCACAAGCCGGACCTCACCAGCATCAGTCAGTAAAATATTATTTGGCTTGATGTCCCTGTGCACATACCCTTTCTGGTGGAGATAAAGGAGAGTCTCCAGGACTTCTTTTGCCACAAATGCTATTTGGCTTTCTTTCAAGAACCCCGTACCCATGTCGCTGTTGTCCAGATCTCCACCTGCGCAAAGCTCCATGCAGATGTACAACTTTTGCTCCCAGTAGTATTTGTCCATGACCTTGGGGATGTTTTGGTGGTTAAAACTCTCCAGTAGCATACACTCCTGTAACAAGGCCATGCATTTGTCATTGGTGCAGTCTTGAATCTTTATTGCAACCAAGTGACCTGTTTTCAGATTCCTAGCCTTGTGAACTTTGCCAAATGCTCCTACTCCAATGCATTTTAAGATCTTATAATCCTCACAGGGGTCTTTAAATTTCAAAGATCTCCTCACCATGACTGGCTGCTGATGTTGATCCTCATCAAGCAGTTTTTCCTGTGGGCCTGTGCTAAGTAAAGTAGAGTAAATTAAAGGCTCTTTCTTCTCCTGATCCTGTTGCTCCTCATTAAGCAACTTTTGGATCTCTTGGTTCAGCGGCACTTTCTCGTCAATAAGCAGATTTTGGACCTCTTGGTTCAGTGGCTCTTTTTTCTCCTGAACATGCTTCTCATCATTAAGCAGCTTTTGAACCTCCTGTTCTTGCGTTTCTTTATCCTGATGAAACTGCTGCTCCTCAATAAGCAGCTTTGGATCACCTCCTGAACCTGCTGACTTTGGAGTACAGAGCATGTCCTAATTTCATCTTTCTCCTTCTGGAGCTTTTCAATGCACTCTTTTATCTCAGTGACACTTTTCTGGAGTTGCTGAATTTGGGACGAACGTTTCCTTGGACCTCCATAAATATTGTTATTAGTTGTTGCAGTAGACGTGGATTCCTCTGCTGGTTACAGTCCTTCTCCTTGTGAGGCTCCATGTACAAGGAGCTGTTTTGCTGGTAAATATTCCTCGATCTGTCTTGAATACAAGAATTATTAGACATCTCTGTATACTCTGAAGACAAGAGAAAATCCTTTTAGTTAAATACTTACTAGTGGGTGGTGTCATCACCAGGGAAGCAAAACGATTGGTTGCTTCTTGATGCTTCTTAAATAGCTTCAAATTACATCATAAAGAAATGCTTATTAAGAAGTCTCAGGTAAAGCTCATAACAGAATGCTTCTTTAGGACTGTACCTGGTGAACTTTGCCAAATCTTTCTTTACTGATGCATTCTAGGATCTCATTGTCACGAAAAACAAGGCGAGACACTACTGTGAGCACCTGTGCGTGGAAATGAAATCCGGAGAAGCGCAAGGAGGCCGGTGCATTACCACGACTTTAAACTGCAAGTGTAAACTCAGCTGAAGCTCCAACATCCACGGATGTTGACACTCGCGTAAAAAGACAAAACAGGGTATGAGAAGGCAGGGAGGCAGGATGGGAAAACCGAGAGGAAAAAAGAGATGTGATGAGAGCCAAGTCGAATAATCCTTGGAAACTATTAAATGACTGAGCGATCTGGGAGCGGCCATCTTGCCCTTTTAAAGGTGTCGCGTCACCTCGTTTACACTGCATTTCCGGTCACATGAGCAGAGTTTAACCTTCAAATCACCACATAAAACTAGAAATTAGAGTGAACAAACAAGAGCATGCAGGCACGACAGTAGCGTGAATATCGCGCACCGGAGAGGAACACACCTGGGTGAATCGTTCACCGGCATTATTAGTTTCTTTGCACCACCACAACTTAAAAATTAGGTATATAAACTATGAACATTTCCTCCTAATGGATTCCGTTGTCAGTGGTGGCCTAGATGGTCAGAAAGCGGACCTGTAATCAGAAGGTTGTTGATCACATACTGCTCCCCAGGTGCCCGTTATGGCTGCCAACAATGGTTGATGGGTTAAATGCAGAGGACAAACTTTGTTGTGTGCACCGTGTGCTGCGCTGCAATGTATCACAATCACTTCATGTTCACTTGAATCCAAGTTGTACACAAAGGAAACATGTATAAGGAAATAGTAACGGACCTAGGACAGAACCTTGTAGAACACCAAACTCTACTTTACTATGTGAAGACCAATCACCATTGATGTCCACAAACTGATATCGGTTGGTCAAATATGATCTGAACCATTCAAAGGCTGTTCCCTTAATCCCAATAACATTCTCTAACCTGGCAAGGAGAATAGCGTGATCGATAGTGTCAAACGCTGCACTCAGATCAAGCAGGACAAGCAGCGTCCCTGATCAGAGGCCAACAGCAGGTCATTAACCACTTTAACCAGCGCTGTCTCAGTGCTATGATGAGGTCTAAATCCTGATTGATATACTTCATGGATATTGTTGCTGTCTATGTATGCGCTCAGCTGCTGGGCTACGACTTTCTCAAAGATTTTTGATATAAATGAAGGTTGGATATCGGTTTATTATTTGAAAGCTGACTGCGACCAAGATCAGACTTTTTAATCAGGGGTCGAATGACTGAAACCTTGAACGAACTTGGTATGTGGCCGGTGCTAAGCGACGATTTAACCATTCTGAGTGTGTTCCAAGATATGAGATAAAATACATCTGAATCACCTAATTATGACCAAACTTTTGTGCGCGTCATACACTCCCCAACAAAAAGAAAGTGGCTCCTGCCATTCAAACTAAACTTCCCTGTCCCTATTTAAGAGTGTATTACAAAGATTGCTACCCATAACATAATGAGGGCTGTGTAGAGAAGGAAATGGGGTATGACTGTGGCTGTTGTGCCCATGTTATATAGTATGATATATAGAACTGTTGCATCTGTTGCAAAGGGTGTATCTGGGGCAAGGCAGTGACTGAACATGCCATAGTCTGTGTAAATGAGGGTTCACTTCAATGTATTGTAAGTGAATCTTCGTGCAGGCCTTCTCTCACGGGTAGTACGTCTTATTGAGTCTGACTGGTTGTCATCACAGGTGTTCACAAGTGAACCATGCAGTTAATTTCCCTCTGGGTGCGTGTCGTCGTCGATCACCATGTCTGGGCTTTCACCAACTGCCTCATTTTCATGAGTACTTTCCACCTCTTCATCTTCAATCTGTGACTCATCACTTGACTGACCAATTTCTTCCTCTTCAGTTTGTTCTTCTTTTTCGTTTCCCTTTCGCTTCCCTTCAGACTCTCTGGACATGTTTCTTTCCTTGATTCCACCGTATACAGTTTGTTTCGGGTGTCATACTGGTTTCACACTGACTATCTAAGTAAGTAATATGTATTGTCCTCACCATCAGACTCTCTATCTGTTACTTTGTTGCTTCATGGTACTGTTCTCAAAGGTTTTGAGCATTATCCTTTCTCCCTTGTCTTTCTGAGCTACATCCATCTGTATGTGGCAAATCCGCAGGTATGTCATTGACAAGATGCAAAAGTCTGCTATGTAGGATTCATGATTGGATCCATCAGCTTCCATTGCGACCTTGTACACTGGACTGTCGTTAATCTGTTGCTTCACAACATAGATGCTCCCAATAAGATCTTAATTTGCCAGGACCACCTCTTTCAGTCATGTTCCATACCAGTACTCCTGTCACCGGGCTAAAGCACAACTCCTCTCACATGTTGATTTTGGTCTGCTTTGTGGTCACCTACCCACCAATGGCCAACTGCATTCAATTTGACAGTGTGCATGACATATGTCAGGGGGTTATTGTCGGTGTAAATGGTGAAATGACTCACGGTAAAACAAGTTCTTAGCCCATTTGAGAGCTAAGAACTCTGTAGTTCTTTTCAGCTACAGTGAGGGTTCTTGAAGCATACCCTATGACTCAAAGTTTGCCCTCTTGCTTCTGGTATATGGCACCTAATTCCTTATCTGAGGCATCCGTATGAAGTACAAATGGCTAGTCAAAATTCGGATAGGCCAACACTGGTGGATTGGTCAATACCTCAATCAGCTGCACAGGGTTCCCTGATGTTCTGGCATCCATCGCACAGGAGTTTGGGAGGAAAGCAGTACACCTTTCCCCTTTTTTAGCTTAGGCTGCCTCCACTCGGTCCCCATTGGAGCTCTACTTCAGAAGATCATATATTGGCTTGGCAATGCAGGAGAAATCCTGAACATACGAGCAATAGTAGCTCAGAAATCAAACAATTCCCCGCACATCAACCACAGTGGTTGGTGTCTTGTCTCTCAATGTGTAAACAGCTTCTAGATCTTTCGGGTCTATGCGCACCCCCTTCAGCTGAGACCAAACGACCAACGTACCTCACTTCATGCTTGAACAATTCACACTTGGCTGGACGTAGCTTGACCCCCGTGAAGCTGGAGTGCTCTTAGAGCTGTTCTCATTACAGTTACATGATCCTCAAAAGTCCCTGCATAGCACAGAATGTCATCCAAATAAGGAACAACATTCATCATGAAGTGAGACGAGCATATCGTTCCATGCTTCTTTGAAAGGCTGCAGGTGCATTGTTTAAGCCAAATGGTATCCGTACCCATTCATACAGGTATAAGTGTTCTGTACAAATCAGGTCAGACAGGACATAACTGGACAACATCATGTAGGATGCTGTTGTCCAGTTTCAAAAAGGACACACAAGACAGACAAACATTGCGCAAAATGGACAGTTTGTTATCAGGTGCATTGGCAATGTCTGGCAGTTACAGTTCTGATGCTTCTTGACAGATGAGGTGTTCTTGAAGATCTGGGATATAAGTGGAAGTGGAACCCCGAATGCGCTCTGCAGGGTCTTCTGCTCAGCGACAGTGCAGTTCCCGTACCAGACAGTGTTGTAGTAGCAGAGAACACTCTCAATGGTCCGCCGGTTATAGAACAATGTGCAGATGGGAGTAGGGAGGTTGGCCTTCTTCAGCTTTCTGAAGAAATGTAGAAGTTGCTGGGCTTTCTTGAAGCGGGTTGAGTATACATCAAATTAAAAGAGGATTTAATGTGAAATACAACGGGCTTTCACCCGACTTATACTCACCTCTCCTGGAATTTCAGACATTGGGTTCACGAGAATAACAAAAGCAGCGACAAATCATTCGCACTCCCAACTTGACATTCTTGAAGAATTTCCTGATGCTCCCCAGGAAATTGCTGCGGCACAGGCACCTCTTCAGCGGTGATGGTTCATGCTGCACGTTTCTCACGAACTCGTGCTGAAGAAGCAGCTCAACACTTGGCTCATTGCTGGATCTACGGTCAGGGCGTCCTTCAGGAAAACTGTGAAATGCTGGAGGACCATTTATCCCTCTTTCTCAACTGAGGCACTCTCTGTTTTTCCTTCCAGTACTCATAGAGTGAATCCCAGCTGGTTAAGAGCAGAGGAAGTCTACCTTCTGCCAGTTCCAGTAGTGCTATTCCCAGGGACCACACATCACATCTTTCATCATAGTCACCACTGAGGTCTTCTAGCACGGACTCCGGAGCCATGTAAGCAGGGGTTCCAACAATAAATGTGGGCTTCTCCTTCTGGATTCTTGACATCAGACCAAAATCCACAAGCCGGACCTCATCAGTCAGTTAAATATTATTTGGCTTGATGTCCCTGTGCACATACCCTTTCTGTGGAGATATAGGAGAGTCACAAATGCTACTTTTGCCACAATGCTACTGGGCTTTCTTTCAAGGACCCTGTACCCATGTAGATGTTGTCCAGATCTCCACTGTGCAAAACTCCATGCAGATGTACAACTTTTGCTCCCAGTAGTATTTGCCCATGACCTTGGGGATGTTTTTAGTGGTTGAAACTCTCCTGTAGCATACACTCCTGTGAACAAGGCCATGAATTTGTCATTGGTGCAGTCTTGAAATCTTTATTGCAACCAAGTGAACTGTTTTCAGATTCCTGGCCTTTGCCAAATGCTCCTACTCCCAATGCATTTTCAAAGAACTCCTCACCATGACTGGCTGGTGATGTTGATCCTCATTAAGCAGTTTGGTCCCTGTGGTCCTGTGCTAAGTAAAGTAAAGTAAATAAAGGTTTCTTTTTCCTCCTGAACCTGCTGCTCTTCAATTTGCACCTTTGGACCTCTAGTCTTGCGGTTGTTTCTCCTCCTGAACCTGCTGCTCCTTATTAAGCAGCTTTTGGACCTTCTTGTTCCAGTGTCTCTTTTCCTCCTGAACCTGTTTCTCTTCATTAAGCAAGCTTTTGGACCTCATGGTCTTGCGGTTCTTTTTCTTGCTGGAAACTGACGCCCCTCAATAAGCAAATTTGGAACCACTTGGTCCTGTGGCTGTTTCCCCTCCTGAACCTGCTGCTCCTCATTAAGCATATTTTGGAGCTCTTGGCCCTGCGATTCTTTCTTCTGCTGAAACGGCCGCTCCTCAATTTGCAACTTTTGGACCTCGTGGTCCTGTTTTCTCCTCCTGAACCTGATTCTCTTCATTAAGCAGCTTTCGGACCTCATGGTCCTGAGGTTCTTTCTCTTGGTTGAAAACGACCCGCTCCTCAATAAGCAGCCTTTTGGACCTCTTGGTTCTGCGGCACTTTCTCCTCATTTAGCAGGTTTAGGACCTCTTGGTTCAGCAGCTTTTTCTCCTCATTAAGCAGCTTTTAATCCATAAATATCGTTATAGTTGTTGCAGTAGACGTGGGATTCCTCTGCTGGTTACAAATCCTTCTCCTTGTGAGGCTTCATGTACAAGGAGCTGTTTTGCTGGTAAATAGTTCCTCGATCTGTCTTGAATACAAGAATTATTAGACATCTCAGTATACTCTGAAGACATGAGAAAATCCTTTTAGTGAATACTTACTAGTGGGTGGTGTCAATCACCAGGGAAGCAAATGATTGGTTGCTTCTTATGCTTCTTAAATAGCTTCAAATTACATCATAAAGAATTGCTTCTTTAGGACTCTCAGGTAAAGCTCATAACAAAATTCTGTGAGGGGCCTTACTTTATGTATTTCAAACTTTAATGTTTCAAACAATTTGTGCTTCGCTTTATGTCTGGTAAATTTTGTAAATTCTCAGAAATCATCAGAGTATTTAGAAAGAATGGCTGTTACATTTCAGACGCGATGGGGCTTAGCTAGTCATCAGAAAGTAGGCTTTAATGATGTTCTAAGATTTAGAACTCAAGATTGTCATTTTTTAACAGATCAGATGATGGCATGTTCAAACAAATATCGTTCCATGTGCGTCTCATGTAATGTTCCCTGATCATGTTCACCTGTTGTATATTTATATAATTGTATAAAGCTATCCTGTTTTGTGTCTGTTCGCCGTCAGGTCATTGTGCGTTGATTTTCCTGTCTCGTGTTATGTATTAAACCCTGTCATGTGAAGTTGTGCGTTTGCATCCTCCTTCATCGCCATGTCCATCCCAATGTGACATAAACATAAACAGCCCAAAACCTATGAAGAGTGACTCCAGCGTGGTTGCATCAAATTGCGGATCTTACAATTTTGGTAAAAATTGTAACAGACGTTACCACGTTACTATGAAATATCCTAAACCTCACAAATGTTCTGCCTTGCATTGTGTTCATTGTCGTGAAGAATTGATTCCGGACTCTAAGCACAAATGCTTCATTCAACCCATAAGGTTGACAAAAATAGATAGCCTGTACATGTTTTTTGACTTTGAAACGAGAATGGTAGATATCATGCATATTTTATTTGTGCAATAACATTTACAGGAGAGGGGTTTCACAGCCGAAGGTGATGATTGCGTGCATTAATTTGTGAAGTGGTTTTAGACGACCAAGATTTTACGGGTTCACATTTTTAGCACACAACGCAGCCGGATTTGACAATTTCATTCTTTTTGGAATATTATTCCAAAAACGGCATCACACCTAAAATTCCAATGGATGGTTGTCGTTTGATTTTCATGTATGACGATTGTTTTAAACAGAGGTTTATTGACAGCTAATCATTCATACACATGCGATTGGTTGAAAACAACAGCTGCTTTGAATCTTACCACCGCAGAAAAGGGTTATTTTCCTCATGAGTTTAACACAAGCGAGGAATAACCACTACCATAGGCCCATATCCAGATAAGTTATTTTATCGATACGATGCTATGTCTAATAATTGCAGATGTGAATTTGATGATTGGTACAATGAGGTTGTGGGTGGTGTTTTTACTTTCAGAAAGAACTTCGCCCCTACGGTCGAAACGATGTCGGGTTGTTAAGAGAGGCGTGTCTGAAATACCCGCAGTGAGTTTATAGAATGGCCTTTTGGTCAAACCACGTTGGCCTCATGCTGCATGGCGGTGTACAAGACGCACTTCCTTCCACGTGACGCACTCGCGCTTACGCATAACAACGCGTACTAAGACAAAACAAAGCATTTTCCGATGTTCAGCATTGAATGGTTGGAATATATTAAGATATCCAAGAAATGTTGACGTTCAGCACGCTCTGACAGAGGGTGAGATGGCGGTTGGAAAATACCGGTTCGAATCCCGATCCGCCAAGGTGCCACTGAGGTGCCACTGAGCAAAGCACCGTCCCCACACACTGCTCCCCGGGCGCCTGTCATGGCCGCCCACTGCTCACTCAGGGTGATGGGTTAAATGCAGAGGACAAATTTCACTGTGTGCATCGTGTGCTGTGCTGCTGTGTATCACATGTGGACAATCACTTCACTTTAAACTTTAAACTCTATTATGAAAAAAAATGGTTGGAAACATGGTTTAGAATTCAACGGGTGTATACATCATGGACATGATTGTAAATACACACCCACCCAAACACAGCCTTTGTCAAAGGTACCATACGGTGTTTTAAGAAGGTGTTTTGATGAGTAGGTTGAAACCCTAACAAAGCGTACGGCTTAAAAGTTGTTCAGTGGCGTTATGCAGATGGTTATTGTTGGAAAATGTATATAAGTTATCATGCTACTAACCTTTACTACCTTTTTGACATATATATCCCACATGTATTAAACTCTATTAATCCTTTTGACATATATATATATCTCGCATGCATTAAACTATATTAATCCTTTTACTATGCGCACTACATTGAATCATTAGTCTCTCCAGAAACTGGTGGGCTAAAGGCTGTTTGCAGAACAGAATGACCGCGACCAGATAAGAGGAGGCCTGCAGCCGCGGAGAGAAGCAAGAAAAACAGAAGAAGACCTTGGCGATGGAGTGTCTACTAAAGAGACAACCCTACATGCAAATTATAAGCTTATTTGGTGTGATCCTGTGATGAATGTACCACCCTATTATTGAATAAAAAGAGAGGAAGCGGAAGAGACGGCAGAGCTTTTTGGAGGCTGCTTGTATTGGTCGTCTCTGATCGCTCTCCTGCAAGTAAAAGAACTCAACTTCTTCGTGTCATTCTTCTCTGGTTTATAAGTGTTGGAAACGGCGTACAACTCTAACAGTTATGGTACTCAAATGCATGCCATTAACGTCTTCCTAGGAGCGATTACAAACGGCTCAAGCACGCCTAGAAACTATACTCTGTGATGGAGAAATTGGGGGGACCATTTGCTTTATGTCTCAAAAGACTGTGACTGGGAGCCACCCCTCGGGCCGTATCTGGGTGATCTTACTGACGAGGAAGGTTCCGGGAATTATATTAAAGAATTTGTTCAGGCGGTCTGATAATATGACGGCTAATGGTAAACATCAATGAAGGCCAGGGCATCACACTCAATGCTGAGAATTCAAAAGCTGTAAATCTACACTCTCTGGTTGATTGGTTAACAGCTATGTAACTGATAGAGATGGGGCACAACATCTTTTAACACGTACAGACAACATCACTAGGAATAAAAGACACCTATGTGTAAATAATACTGTAAGATTGGCTGTCGCAGGACCATGCTTTTGTCTTGCATAGCAGCCATCGCAGAACCATGCTTTTGTTTTGCATAGCGGCCGTCTACAAGTAGAAATGTGACATTCCTGTGCCAATAGTTGTGCATGAAGATTCAACACCTCTGTTTTTCATGCCTTTTGTGAAATGGCAACGCTTGAGGTGTCGGCCGTCAGGACCGCCCACTCTCTTTGTCTTCCCCAGATGGGAGGCACCGGGGGCGTGACCTCAGAAACAACAGGTTCTGATTGGTCTGTGACAACTTCCTGTAGGCCAGTGACAACTTCCTGTAGGCCATGGGGTATAAAGGTCTGCTCACATGTGGGGAAGGGACTCCTTTTCTTTTCTTTTCCCAGCTGTCTTTCCATCGAAACCGGATCTTCTGGTTTTGAGTCTGCTCTATCATCTTATTTCTTCCCATGGCTCTGCCTCTTTCCCTCTCTCTCTGTACCCCTTTACTCTTTCTTCTCATTTTTATTTTCTCTGTAACCTTGGTACCTTTTTACATTCACGTGTAACTACAATTATTATTTACCGGTGTTAATAAATTAGAAAATGTTCATTTTAACCTCTACTGTGCCATGCCTCTCTCTGCCAGGTAACATCAAGTTGGAGTGGTTTGAATACAGTGCTTTTGTGTGGAGGGAGAAAGAGTTTTTCTACACTCTGTTTTCTCTCTCACACCACATGGTCTTTTTTACAAATGGTGATCCCAACGTGATACCTTTGCTCGGATGTGGATCTGTGACCGTAAGTCTTTTTTATCTGAATTTTACTGCATAGGCAGGAATAGATCTATGTGCTTTAATTAATTAAATAAAAAGGATCTACAATCCTAAAAGCCGGGACCATAGAACCGGGCATTTCTAAATCGGATCCACTCCAACAAGGTATAAAATGAACATGGACTAATTAATGTATCACTTACAATGTGGCATGTAGATTACATTGAACATCATAAACCATGTCCCACGGTGAACAATTTGATAATAACTGATCTGGGATTGGAAATTGCCACTGTTAAAATCATTGTTTACATTTTAAATTCATGTCAGTATGATCAACTGTTTAGGACCAGAATTTATTTTTATGTGAAACTGTTTTTTCTCTCTGAACATCCTCACAATGCATAATCTCAAAAATAATAACTTTTAGTGATAAAGGTTTATTCTCTAATCACATGCAACAAGCGGGATTTTTTTATTTGTATTTATTTTTCCGGCCACTGTTGTTAATAATCGTGCAGCATTGTTTACACCTCTGGTTCCTTTTGGACAATGAGCTTTTTTTCTTCTTACTTTGTTTTTCTTCCCATGCGTGATTCGTTTTACACCCGGTGGACTGTGGCATAGACCCTTATATGCATACCATCATCCCTGAACCATCCTGTTCAAACATTATCTTGTTTGGTTCTCATGACGTGCTTTCGACATCGGTATTAGCGGGTGATTTTAGGGGGGTTTTGCTATAGCGAATCCTTTTTTCAATAGTGTGTAGTGCCATTCGAAAAAGACCTTGAGAAATACCACCTAGCCTGCACCGTACATAGAAGGCACGCCGTAAAAACCAGGAATCCCACCGCCCACTTGGTTTTGATAATACGCCACATAACAATGCAGGTCTATCGTGTTCGGGTTTAAAGCCTTCATAGTTTCTCAAATTCTTTGAGATTGTTTCGTGGGTCTGAAATGTAGTTTTGTGAATATACACCTTACCGTATTTAAATGGTATGATGCGATTCTGATCTGATTTCACTTCTACGCTATATCGCTGATGTGTGATTCGAAACACATACATAGTGTGACAATATGAACCAGAAAACCCGGGTTTGAATCCCACTTACTACCATTGTGTCCCTGAGCAAGACACTTAACCCTAAGTTGCTCCAGGGAGACTGTCCCTGTAACTACTGATTGTAAGTCGCTCTGGATAAGGGCGTCTGATAAATGCTGTAAATGTAAATATCTTTCCCTGATATATGTACGCATCGTAGAAGGGGTA
Organism: Denticeps clupeoides; assembly: GCF_900700375.1. Classification (NCBI taxonomy): domain Eukaryota; kingdom Metazoa; phylum Chordata; class Actinopteri; order Clupeiformes; family Denticipitidae; genus Denticeps; species Denticeps clupeoides. The sequence goes on along the minus strand of NW_021629831.1, from coordinate 17,702 downwards.
CAAATAACCCCCACCACTTGGTATTCTATAATGTCTGTATAGACAAAAGGGTGTATTCACCGCCGTAGAGGTAGGCGGGGTATGTTGCACCGTAATGGTTGTGTCAAAATGTTCGCTGTTCCTGAAACCTAAAATAAGATTACCGGATATTACTATGGTGACAGGTTCGACCGAATCTACATAAACCTATTAATACGTCGTCATAAACAAATGTATAATATTATGACTGTGTTATCTCTTTGATAATATCCAGGATTACACCCCCGTAACACACACTTTAACACACAACGTAACACACAGCATAACCTGTAACACACAACGTTACACACACAATATAAGACCCTCGTACACACACTGTAACACACACTATAACACACTGTAACAACTCAGAACACACATTATAAAGCACCGTAGCCCATACTGGTAACACACACCAAACACGCAACACTACTACACACCATAAGTCCCCTTAACACTCACTATAGCACACACCAAAACAAACACACACTATAACACACCGTAACACAAACTATAACACACACTGTAACACACACTATTACAAACACTGTAACACACTATAACACCCCGTAACACACACATAACACACTGTCATGGCTGCCCACTGCTCAACAAGGGTGATGGTTTAAAAGCAGAAGAACACATTATAGGGTGGTCGTAGCCTAGTGGGTAACACACTCACCTATCAACCAGAAGACCCAGGTTCGAATCCCACTTACTACCATTGTGTCCCTGAGCAAGACACTTAACCCTAAATTGGGGGACTGTCCCTGTAACTACTGATTGTAAGTCGCTCTGGATTAAGGGCGTCTGACAAATGCTTGTAAATGTAAATGTACATTTCATTGTCTCACTGTGTGCCGGGCTCCCAGCACAAGTCATGGCTTGCTACATTGTATGTGGACCGGATGTAAGTGTTTGTTCTGTTCTTGGGGACTGTCACAAGAGGTCAGCAGGGAGTTGCAGAGACAGCTTTATGTTTTCTTTGAAACTGCTGTCCTTGTCCCTACCTTAATGTCCATTGCCCCCCCAATCGGTTTGTGACAATTTGGAAAGGCACACCAACTGTCTATATATGTGGTCCCACAGTTGACAGTTTATGTCAAAGATTAACTCTTTAATGCCGTGCGTATCATATGAGACATATTGAGACATGCATTTCTCAGACCAACTGAATTACCATGAGATATAAAAAGATTTTAAAAAATCATTTTCTGTCCATTATTTCTTGGTTCAGGCATTAATGGGTTAAGCACCAAAACCACACACCTCTACAATGTTTAGAATTCAGGTAAGTAGTGGAAAAGTTCAAATAACCAGCATTGTTTGAGCGGAATAATTCAGCCACGCCTACTCGGATGGCTTAAAAAGTAATAGCACACCTCACACAATAAAGTACAAATTTATGATATTTAGCTTGCCAGTGTGTGCACTTCGTTGTGACCAAGACATGCTATAATAATAAATAATAAAGAAATAAATCTTTTTAGAAACATTTAACTATTGGTCTTGACAAGATGTATGACTCAAATCTTTGTACACGTAATGTTTTTTTTGGGCAAGACCCATAGACCCCACCAAGGCAAGCCATATGTCATACCATGTGGAAGTTTCTGGAAGTGTCATTGCAGTGCATGAATGGTTCTGCACAGGAAAAAAAAACGACAGCTGTGATGGCAGCTCACCTGGAGTTTGCCAAAAGGAACCTGAAGGACTCTCAGACCATGAGAAACAAAATTTGCTGGTATTTGTGTAGCAACCATGCCCTCAGGTTCAGCTCTGTAGGCCTATGGTTAGCTACGGGTTCTATTTAGCCCATAAACCACTACACCATGTTCGGAACAAACAATATCCTTTAATGCAGAGTCAGGTTTAATATACAACTTAAAATATCTAAAACACAGAGTTGAAACACATAGGTTGAGTTGGAGGTGTCACTCAGACATCCACGCCGATATGTCTGAGAGACAGGCCGAGATTTTTGTCTCAATAGTGGTATCTTCTGGTGGGAAAGACAAATAGAGCTGGGTGTCATCAGCGTAAGAGTGATAAGAGAAGCCATGTGATAGGATGATGTGACCAAGTGAGCAAGTGTATATTGAGAATAGAAGGGGGCCAAGGACAGAGCCTTGTGGAACCCCTGTGGTTACCCTAGAAAGGACAGATGTCTCACCTCCCATGATACCTTGAAAGACCTGTCGTGAAAATAAGAGGTGAACCAATTTAGTACGGTTCCTGTAACTCCTAAATCTGAGAGTGTGGTGAGAAGAATTTCATGATTAACTGTGTTGAAGGCAGCAGATAGATCCAGTAGGATAAGGACAGATTATGTGCGGGCAGCTCTTGCAGCACGAAGGTCATCCATCATTGCCAGGAGGGAGGATTCAGTCAAATGTCTTTTCCTGAAACCAGACTGAAAAGGGTCGAGAAGATCATGCTCGTGGAGAAATGAAGAAAGTCAGGAGAATTTTGAAAGAAAAGGAAGGTTGTAGACTGGGCAGTAGCTGTCCAACAAAGACGGGTTTTAATGTGGGTTTTTTGAGCAGGGGAGCAATGACAGCCTGTTTGAAAGCAGTGGGAAATGTTCCTGTTGTGAGTGAGGAATTTAAGATGTGTGTCTGAGCAGATGTCATGGGGGGGCTGTATGAACACAGACCAGACTGGAGAAGTTTAGACACGTCCGATTCAGAGAGCGGAGTGAAGGAAGAATTACCTACGTACCGCTGCCCTGGGGTGGTTCCCTGGCTACATTCGGTATAAATGATGGGTGTCATGTTTGGAGGAAACCAGGCACCACTCATCAACAGGCCAATATCATACCTACAGTGAAGCATGGTGGTGGCAGCATCATGCTGTGGGGATGTTTCTCAGCTGCAGGGCCTGGGAGACTATTCAGGATAGAGGGAAAGGTGACTTCAGCAATGTACAGACACATCCTGGATAAAGACTTGCTCCAGAGTGCTCTAAGCATACAGACTCTAAGCACACAGCCAATATATCAAAGGAGTGACTTCATGACATCAGGACAACTCTGTGAATGTCCTTGAGTGGCTCAGCCAGATCTCAGACATGAATCCGATTGAACGTCTCTGGAGAGATTTTAAAATGGCTGTGCACCAATGGTTCAATGCTCTAACCATCCTGATGGAGCTTGAGAGGTGCTGCCAAGCTAAGGAGAGGTGTGCCAAGCTTGTGGCATCATGTGGCATCTTAAGCTGTAATTGCTGAAAAGGTCCAACAACAAATTACTGAGCACTTATACTATGTACATGTCCTTGTTTTTAATCAATTTGCCAAAACCTCAAGTGAACGTTTTTCATGTTGTCATTATGAGGTGTTATGTGTAGAAATCTGAGGATATTTTCTGGATATTTGTCCCAGAGGAGCTATTTAAAAGGCAGAGTGGAGAGTACACACAAATAGACGCAACAGATGAGACAAAATAACAATGTGTGTGTGAAGTTTGACACATATTTCTACAGAACAATGGCAAAGGTCTTCGGGTCTTCTGATCAGTGATTGTATAGGTGACATCAGACAAACCTCAGTTTATTTTTCATGATAATCATACATTTTTGGATTTTTTTGACAACATGCTCTAAATGAAGAAGAGTCTGAATCAGTTTCAGTGGAAATCTGACAACTGGAAAGAGGAGAAATAAAATGAGATATAACAAATGAGGGGGATTGTGGGTAAACCACACCAGTGAGACAGGAAGTGGAACCTTTCACCCTTGTTCCTTTTGCGTGACTGGCTGCAGTTTGGGCCTCTTCACCCTGGAGGACAGGGCATCTCTGTCTCACACACACACAGCATGTTATCTCTGAAACCCGAGTGGGTCCAGTCCTGTACTCAAGCAGCGCCGGGCCCAGAGGACGTTTTTCGAACCTCGCCTGGGACAGGGGGCTCACCGAGGTCCCAGGTCACGTGACCACCGCAGAGCGGAGTTTACCCAATCAGCTGTCAGTCACAATCAGCCTCTTCCCAGGCTGGGTTACACACCCTGAAATGAACAGCCTGAGACAGTGGGTGGGACTTACTGAGCTGCTCAGTAGTTGTAATTTGATTAGAGGAAATAAACGAGTGTTAATGAGTGTCAGTGTTGTACACATGTTTTCAGGCCATAACTCTTCTCGTTGCTGCCAAACCATCACCAGATGCGCTACCCCACGTCTCCTCCTGCTACACCTGACCCATCACGGCATTAAGGACCCCAGAGGTGTCCTCACTCCTGCCCGGGTGGAGCACACGAGAGAAATGAGCACACGCAGGTCAGCGGTGAGCAGAATTTAAAGCAGCCAGCTTCTTTACCTCCACACCGTGACTGTGCTGTGCGTGTTTATGGCTAGTCCAAGGCCACACAGACCAGCATCTCAGGCCCAATCAGAGGAGCCAGGCAGACCCTGCAAGCAGCCAAGCCTTCAGAGAGCATTTCTCCTAAAACAGTCAAGGATTTCATTTTAAAAAGAGGGTCCTTTCCCTTGGCTAGGTGGAAACAGATGGAGTCGGCCATGTTTACTCTGAATTCTGATGGAAATCAGGGGAGATAGAAACCCGAGTCGGGGCTGGGAGAGGGCCGTGGGGGCAGCGGGCTCCACAGGGCCCTGTTTGTGTTGGGCCTTTACAGGGGTTCTGAGCTCAGGCTGTAACCCGGGGTGAAATCCATCCACACTGGAGAAGCAAAACAATCACGATCAACAGATAACGGAGAGGGACGTTTCATCCAAACAAACCAAAATGGAAACACATTCGGGACGTCTTCCTCAATCCTGCCGACGGGACTCGGTTACGTCAGAGCCAAGGTGGCCAGCATTCCACCATGGTGGACATCACGTCTGCATGCAGGAAGCCAACAAACAAACCAAAAAGAGCCTTTTGTTGGATGGCATTGGAAGAGATGCAGCCGCTGTGAATTATGGGAAAAACAGCAGTGCTCTGGGGTGGGAGGAGGGTGAAGTTTACCTGCGGCAAAAAAAACCAAGCGCAACCCTGTGTGCACAGTGTAGAGAGCGTGTGTGAGTCATGAACAATCTGTACATGCACACACACTCATAAACAAGACAGTCCAGAAACCTCACAAATATATACACAGATTCACACACAGTCGTGTTGCACATGAGTGCAAAGAACAAGTGAAATGATGTGTTCTGTTCATCTCTAGGATGGGTAACGTTGACTGTGTGTGTGCGTGTGTGTGTGTGTGTGAGAGGCCCTGGTTATGTAGTTATGGGGCAGCGGGAGCAGCCGATGGATTAGTGCTGGTGTGACTTTGCATTCATTATTCCACCAAGTTAAAGATCAGGCAGAGACTTACAGCTTCATACAGGCTGCATTCTATAAAAAAAAATATCACACAAAAAAACAAGCATTTTGACGGACAGATAATGAGTCTACGCAGATCTAAAATGTTGATGAAACTGCATATTTGCACATAAACACGTTTACTTAATAAATGTGAACATTTCAACTCGAGTTTTTCATTTCCTGGATCCTGCAGCAGCAACAACAGCATGAAGAGTAAAGATGAAATGCATAAATCTGCCAAAACTCAAACTGTACCATACTGTTACCATGACAACTAGCCAAAAACCACCACAACAAACACACACCCTCTATCTCACACAAAGTTTTTTCATTTCATTTTTTCCCAAATATGTACTGAGAAAAAAAATACACTTGCTAAATAAAAAAAAATTGAATTCATCTGTCACATATAATATTTAGTAATTGACATAGTGTTAATAAACCAGGTAACAGCAGGCTTGATTGGTGTATTTGCCTTACTTCAATGGTAAGACATTAGGTGTGACATTTTCGTCAGTGTTTTCTTTTTTAAGTCCATATTTAGAAGAAACACCAAACTTTGGTCTGTGCTCGAAGCAACGTCACATTTCTCAGCTTCTCCTCACCGGACTTGAATCCACTGCTTCCAACTAATTATTAATTAGATGAGATGCTTCCGAACCCTGGAATTGAACAGAACATTTCAACATGGATCAAACTACATGGAAATATTGCATTTTATTTAGCCTCAACAGGGCATGTGACCCATATTTCTCAAACTCCACATTTTACTTCATACCTGAACCCCTGCCAGCATGAAATCGGATTGTGCGTAAGAGTGAGCTACATTTGAGCATCCTACCGCTTCTTTATATCCTGCTTAAAAACGAGATAATAATAACAGGGATTTATTACAACATACAGTAAATACAGTTGGCGCGATCCAGACTTCGGCTCCGTACTCCAGTCCGGAGTTTCCTGTTGTCTCTGGCATCATCTGATTCCTGATGGTGTTCACCTGATGTGTATAAATCTAGTCGTGTGTGTGTGTGTGATGTAAAGTAAATCCCCAGTTTTCGTGAAGTCGTGCCCTGTCCTGCTGCCGTGACAACAGTAAATGACACCAAACCCCACCCCACACACCGACTGTCACAAAAATGAGAAGATGGCAACCGCCTTAAGTCGAGAGAACTTAAAAATGCTTTGCAGAGAAAGAGATTTGTGCTGAATACAGTTCACTGTGAAATCAAGGCCGTTGGTTGGAGCTGCAGACGCTGCTGCACGTCACCCACGATACTCCTGAGCTGCGTGACGAAGCACACAGAGGGCGCAGCAACACTCCAAATTGTGTTCGCAGAGGAGGGCTGGACAACGTCTCCCCACCCAGAAAGGCAGCCGCTCCTGAAGCATTGTGGGAACTTTTGATTTCTGTTTGGTCTTTGTGAAGGTTCTTTTCAAGCGTATCATGTGAGCGCCATCACCACATCAAGATTCCAGAGTCCCGGTCCTCATCCTCCCCAAATCCCACCGAACGCGAGTAGTTTTGGAATTCCGGAATGCCATGTCGACCGTGAAGTTTCCTCGCCTTTCCTCACCCGGACCGCTTCCCGGAGGTCAATTTTCCCCCCCCAGCGAGATTCTCCCAAAGCCAACTCACCTGGAAGCAATCTGTAACACAGTTGGAGGAGTCCGACTTGAAAGGGCCATGTCTTGCCTTTGATAGTCTCCTCCTGGTACTCTGTGTGCTGGCTGCTGGAAATAGTTCCTTTGTAATCTTCGGATTTTGTTGGGGGGGGGTAGGAGCGAGGGAGGAGAGGGAGTGAGGGAAGATGGAGGCCGAAATCTCAGCCATCACACTGAATTATGCAAATGGGTCCCAACGAAGCTCAGACGCTGCCGGCTCTCCCTGTGTAGGGAAGCCCTCCGGATCCCGGCACGCAGGTGCTGCACCAGTAGCTGGGCGCAGGACCCCTCTATAGGCGGCCCCTCGTACTGCCCGACGGCTCTTAGTAGCTGCGCTGTTTAACCCCATGAGCGCCCAACACGGGAGAGCAATTAACGTTTAATAGCGGCCCGTTCAGGGCTCCGGAGGGATTTTCTCCTGAGTCAACATGCCAGACCCCATTTCCTTACTTTCTCTCGCTGTAATCTGCAGAGTGGAGACTAACCCAGCAGGGGCCCGGGGACTCCGACCAGCAGGCCTCTTCTCCACTTCTCCATCGCCATTAAAAAGCCAGCAGGCTGCAGTAAAACGGCCCGTTTGGAAGTGTAGCGGAACGGCGGCGTCCTGGAGGGCCGCACCGCGGTCCGGCTCCGGCCTCGGGACCAGCAGACCGTTTTACTGCAGCCTGCTCGGAGAAAACCGATACTACACAACACGACATGGGCCCGGAGGAGGAACATTCCTAAATACAAGATGTTAATTATATTCATTATTTTAGACATTATACATTAGACAGGAAATATACAAAAATACAATAACATGTCAGAAATGACAAAGTTACAGCGCTATATGTAGATGGGAAGAATGATAGATAGATAGATAGATAGATAGATAGATAGATAGATAGATAGATAGATAGATAGATAGATAGACAGACAGACAGACAGACAGACAGACAGACAGACAGACAGACAGATAGATAGATAGATAGATAGACAGACAGACAGACAGACAGACAGACAGACAGACAGACAGACCAGCATTCAGATCAGGGAAATGTGTGAGATAAAGTGCGTGCATCGGAGAAAGATGAAATGCCTTTTGTAAAAAACCGGGAATCAATAAAGAGATGCTCGTTCCCATTTCTGCCAAATGTGGAGAAATGGCCAATGTGATTCTCGCTGAAGTGGAGGGACTATAAATGGGACAATGACCCCTCACTGTTCGGGCCAGAATGGCATCCAAACTCAAGGCGTCTTGAGGCAAAAACAACGCGGCTTTTGGTGGCCGGGCCCGGTCCAGCAAGGCTGTTTACTGCGGCCGCCACATGTGATTTGAATTGAGTGATTAGCGGTAATTCAATCAGCAGAAGGTCATGAAAGCGCGGCCCGCTGAGAGGGGGTCTTTGTCCGCGACCTCCGTCACAGTCGTTACCTTTGAGCGCTGGTCACAAGCCCAGAGTGGCACGTGGTCACCGGTCCTCCTGGGTCCCACCAGGTTGGACCCGCAGCCCTCAGCCCTGCGATAATCGACTTAGGCCCGCGCTCATCTTCCATGTGCTGCGTTTTTACCCATGTGTCCCTCCTCGTGCCACTCTTTGTGCTGATGAAGGTTCAAATCCACTGACCCACATGAGCCATTCTGAGAGGATGAGGAGGATGGACAAGGAAGGGTGCATGGTGCTTTTACCAGCCTGTTTAGCAGTTGGACCAGGCCTCAGTACGAGCTTCAGGTTCTGGAGGTGGAGAAGACAACTCCATATTCCTCCGACATTTGACCTGTTCAGGTTAGTCTACATCAGTGCAGCTGCAGTTTCTGGGATTGAGCCACATATTTGTCTCCTCACGCTTAGTTCAGTGACAAAAACAGGGTGACGTTAACACACAAAACACAACAAAATAGCAAGAATTTATACTGAACTGTCACGATGCCTGGACACGGTGTGGACGAAGGACGCATACGCATGACGTCATGCAACAGGGGTTTAATACATGGTGGACAGAACAAGCAGAACATTACCAAACAACGAGCTGACGGCGAATAGACATGAACCGGGCAGCTTTATACAACCATACACAGGTGAAAACAATCAGGAAACATAATAACACAGGACCAACATGAACATTAACATGACACGGTCAGGGAATCAGGAGCACCTTGGAAACGCTCCTTCAAAATTCAGCTGCTCACCTTCTAACTGGAAACAAAAATCATCAGAATCAGATGGTCCAAATATGTGAGTGAACACATAGAAGGGACGAAAGATTCCGAGTACAGAAATAACGTACGTGTCGATGGCGAGGCGAAACAAACTGCTCCTCTCTCTGCAGGCTTCTGTATCGCCTGCCAGAGGGCAGCAGGTAAAAGAGACTGTGTCCAGGGTGTGAGGGACCTGTGATGAACTTCCCTGCCCTTTCCCTGGTTCTTGAGCGGGACATGACCATACCAGTTCTGGCTTCCTGTCCATTTTAGAAATTATGTTCTATTGTTGAATTATAAAAGTCTCAATGAAGGTGCTCCACCAGATATTGCAGATCTTTTAATCTCTCAAAAGATATCTGGAAATCTGAGGCCATCAAACCAACTCCTTCTACATGTTCCAATCTCCAGGAGGACAAATAAAGGAGACAGTGCTTTTTCTGGGAGTACCACAGTTCAGACCCTGTATTAACTGGTGTTCTGATACCAGTTCTGGTTTAAAGCGTCTTGCTTGGTTTGTATTGGTGCCTGGAGTCATCACTTTGTTTATTGCTCTGTATAGAAATTTTATTGCTCTGTCCCTGTAACTCATGTCTTGGTTGTTATAACTAAAGGTCATATAAATGTGTTTCTATAAATGAATAAATGAAATGAGACACTGAATGTTCTGTAGGACAACACCAACTTCACTTCAACTCTGGGTCCAATTCTCCTTTCCGAGTTCTGGTGATAAAATACAAACTGTTATTGAAGCTGCTCCTCAGACTGGACTGATGGTGAAGTAGCTGAAGTGTGTGTGTGTGTGTGTGTGTGTGTGCGTGTGCATGTCACACTGAACCCCACTGAACTCTGGGAGACGTCCGGTGGCCTGAAGGCAGAAGTCCTCCCTTCCTCCCCGGTTCCTCCCCCTGTTTGTGGGGAACCTGCCGTCATCCCGACGCAGGAAGTTGCTTCACTGTAAGAAAATTGATTTTCTTTGGCCGTTTGGCCGCCACGCTCCATGTTAATGCCATTAATAGGTTGACATTATTCTCCGCTGTAGGGTCGTGCCGTCGGGGGCCGGGAGAGGAAATGGGCTTCCAGAGACGAGGAGAGCTCTTTCAGGGAGCCCGGGGTCAAAGGTCGCTGGAATCTATTCACATTTCCCTGAGTGGTTTATGAGGGGATGTGGTCGCGCTCGCTCCCTGTTGGCTCATTTGTTTTATTTTAGCAGCGAGGAGATGAAGTCCAAAGCCGAAGGGAATCTTCCTGCTGATTGATGGCCGGCGGACGCTCACATTTTTAAACATCCATTTGTTCTGGATTATCCGCCCATTACGCTCCTCACAATGGCTGCAGTTTTTCAGATCTTCACAGCAGACCAACATCTTTGGGGATCCCCTCAGAAAAAATGATTTGGATTTGATTAAAAGAATTGGAGTTGGTTGCCCTGATGAATCCATCAGTCTAAAGTAAACAGAGACGGAGCGCGTCTCTCTCCACGCTGGGCTACTTTGAAGATCAGGCCCCCTCGCTGCTGACCTCTGACCTCACAGAGAGAGCTGCGCTGGCCTCTAACTGCAATCAGTCATCCCTTCCTGGCCGAGCAGGGCTTCGTTTTGGCTGCTGCTGTTTCTGAGCTGAGGAGGACGGTGACACCTTTACCTGCAGAGACCTGACAGCAGCTCTTCTCTCGTCATGTCTGAAATGCAGCCTGAACTGACCTCATTCATCTGCTGATCTCCTCTAGCTCTTCTTCTAGACCCTCAGATTCAGCGTCAGACCCCCTGCAGCAGCTCAGTGTTCAGTGTGTAGCATCAGGTAGATCATATATCATGGCAGTGGTGGCCTAGCAGTTAAGGAAGCAGCCCCGTAATCAGAAGGTTGCGGGTTCGAATCCCGATCCGCCGAGGTGCCACTGAGCAAAGTACTGTCCCCACACACTGCTCCCCGGGCGCCTGTCATGGCCGCCCACTGCTCACTCAGGGTGATGGGTTAAATGCAGAGGACAAATTTCACTGTGTGCACCGTGTGCTGTGCTGCTGTGTATCACATGTGACAATCACTTCACTTTATTTCACCTGGAGGACAGAGGAACGGCCACCAGGTCACCTTCCATCCACCTTCCCTCACAGTCGCTTCTGTCTGGGGCTAACAATGTTCTTCTAGGAACCTGCTAGAACAGAAATAAATACACAGAAGTAATACACACCTGCCAGAACCTATACGGAGTAGAAACACACACTCACTCACTCGCTAAATGAATGCAATTTTGATGCTTTTGGTCTATATATAAAACATGGAAGCTCTTTCAGCCCTAATGGACAGTAATGCAATTGAGTGTCCTCAGCCTCAATCTGACCACGCATGTGTGTGTGTGTGTGTGTGTGTGTGTGTGTGTGTGTGTATTCTCCATCACAAGTCCACCAAGTTCTGTGGAGTTAGATCTGTTAGATGTGTGTGTTCTGGGGAGTTAGATCTCTGAGTATTTACATGTAGAAGAGAAGGAGATGATCAAAAGAGGTAAAATGTGACGGGAGGATCAGTTCTGGGACCGAACGTCTCTGGTGGACGGTCGGATGGATGGATAGAGGCCCTGCTGTAACCACGTCTGGGAATGGATGAGCCGTGAATAAAGGACATCTTCATCCACGCAAGTGTCCTCCCCACCCTAATGAGCAACATGACTCTGATTAGGGTCCAGTTTGAAAGGACTTCTTTCTAGTGCCTTCCAGAACATTCCATCCCATTAGGCGCACAAGAGGTCTCCTCTGTTCCGTACCCATGGCGACGTTGGCACTCATTGTGCAAGCTGCTGCGGTACCTGAACCATTAGTTACCACACAAGGTCAGGATGCACACGTCACAGGGGAAATATTGTTGTGACATCTCAACAATTATTGTTATTTTTCCAATATTGTGCAAAGGCAGACGTTAAGATAAAAATTTAGTTTTTTTTACAATGTCTCCGTTTCCTGGAAATGCCCTGTTATCGCTAACTAGTGGTAACAAGTTATTGGTTATCGGTACTAGTTTAAACGTAGTTAAACCAGTTTAGGATGCAGCCCAGTAATCAGAAGGTGCCACTGAGGTCCCCTTGATGAAGGTCCCGTCCCCACACACTACTCCCCGGACCCCTGTCATGGTGCCCACTGCTCACCAAGGGTGATGGTTAAATACAGAGGACACGTTTCACTGTGTGCACCGTGTGCTGCGCTTTCACAATGAGTTGCATGTATTACTGTATTTGTAGCACATATCAGCGTTCTCTGTTAAATAAAAATACCTTTTCTGAGTACTTCGTATAAGTACAGGCTGCAATGGATGAATATTTTCATGCTGCATTTTAAATTAAAATGACAATAACGTGGACAGAGTGGACTGGCAAATGATTGAATTCCTCCTTTTCCTCCTGACTGATATTCCATGATTCCACCCCACAGAGAGAAGACAGGATCTGTCCGCGGGGGGCCCACCACCTCCAGCCTTCACCAGCAACCGCCCTGTGCTTTATGTGAGACTTTACAAGTCCAACTCTTTTTTCCAAATTAAGGCCGGAGGGAAGATGCTAAGCAAAACCAACTCAAATAGAGATTCAGTTGCAGAACATTTACTGCTGGCATCTGGCAGAACATGGAATGTTCTTCATCGTCGAGTTCTGGGTTGTTGGATTGCATGATCAGATCCAGCACGTTAAGAAATATGGCTTCAGATTTGTCAGAAGAAGTCGGTCTAAAGGTCTGGCATCCCACGTGGAGAAACTAAATGGAAGTAATGTGATCTCTCGTCTTTGTGTCCCTGAAGTCAGATGCATCTGCTTGAAAATGAGTAGAAGACCTCATCACACATCACAGGTTCAGCAAACATGGAAAATCAAGCAGGCAACCACTACAAACATTGAACAGATTGGGTATTTTCACAAACTCCCACATCCACCCAACAAAAACATTTCCATGGCCCTTCATACGCTGGAAGGCAATCAGCATACGAGCCTCCTGTGCGTCTGCGTGGACATGATCCCGCCGGATCAAAGCCCCAATGCCGGCTTAGGATCTTCAAAGATGGCGTCTCTGGGGCAAGATTTCTCAAATTGAAGACAGATGACGCTTCATTTCTGATCCCCGTTCCCATCTCCAGCACGCAGTGGTGGAAAACGGGGCCGCTATGCGCCGTCTAATTGCCTGGTGTGCGCCCGTTAACAGGCGCGGCGGCCACATTACACGCCGCGCTGTAGACGGCCCTGCCGCGCCTCGAACCCCCCACGCGCAACCAAACATTTACACGCTCTTTCAGGCGCCCCGTTTTACTCTCGTTTTACGGGACAATTGTGGAAATTTGTTCATCCTACTGTGTGGCTGATTTCTAGTTAAAAGACACGTGCGGCAGATCCCATAAAGTCCTTCGCCTTCCAGGACGGTGCAGTACGTACGGTGGGACAAAGGGACAATTTGTGATTGGCAGGGCGGGACAGGGGCCGCTCAGGACACTGCTGGTGGGAACAGAGAGACAGAAAAGAGAAAGTGTTTATGCATTTGTGCCCTAAAGCTACGGGAATAATCTTCCTGTGTGGGTGTGTGTGAGGGGGGGTGTTTGTGTGTCTGTGTCTATGTGTGTGTGTGTGTGTGTGTGTGTGTGTGTGTGTGTGTGTGTGTTAGGCTGAGCCTCCTCTGCCTGAGTAAACAGCAGCAGGTCAGAGGTCATCCTATGGGATCACAGTCAGCTTTTATCCGAACTGAAGGCTCAGACAGGGAATGTGTCTCCATCCTAGAGCATGGAGACTTTCCAACTAACCAAGATGAAACAAAAAAGAAGAGAAGAGAAGAGAAGAGAAGAGAAGAAGAGAGGAGAGGAGCGAAGAGGAGAGGAGGAGAGGAGAGGAGAGGAGAGGAGAGGAGAGAAGGGGAGGGGAGGGGAGAGAATAGAAAAGAGGAGAGGAGAGGGGTGAAGTGAAGAGGAGAGGAGAAGAGAAGAAGAGTGAAGAGGAGAAGAGAAGAGAAGAAGAGTGAAGAGGAGGCTCCAGCTTTACTGGTCCTGGGAGGGAAATAAAAATCTTTGGCCCAGAGGGAGCAGAACCGGGCCAAATCTATAACTCTGCACATCACACGGACTTTCCACAGCGCAGCCATGAGAAACCATTCATCCCCCAAACATCACCACACTGGGGACGTTGCCCACATCTCAGAGGATTGTGTGTGTGTGTGTGTGTGTGTGTGTTTGGGGGGGACTTTGGATCTCTTGGTTTGTTGACATACATTTTGTTAAAAAGTGGTCCGGTCCTCACCAAAAACCAGCAGCTGAGAAGAAATACACGGACTTGACAACAAACACACACATACACACACACACACACACACACACTTAACTTTTCCACGAGGACCAAGAGTACAAACTAGCTATGGCTGTGAATCACACCAACTTAATAATAATTGTGATGTTGAGTTATGGTGATACTGTGAGGACAAAAATACATAAATACAAACAGACGCGTCTCCTCCCTCCTGTCCCACCATTACAAACAAAACGTCACACGTCCGCGTCCAGTTGATCTGCTGGAGCTTTGGGGATGTGGTCATCCTGATGAGTGAGGAACATTCTGGTTTTAGAACTTCTGATCAAACTGTTAACCGTCCGCATCGAGGAACAGGTTACAGACGTAAAATCTCATCAGATAAACGCAACTCAACACGTTTTTGGTGCTGACGGTAGCCATACGAGACGATAAACGTGACGTAACGCGCTGTAATTTAACGTATCGCATTATAAATGTGATGTCACGTATGATAATGGGGCGCTGGTGAGGTGCGGTTGGGGTGCAGAAAAACAGAGACACCCGAAGAGCAAGAGAATGTTCTTCACGTCCTTTACATGAAAGTAAAGTGGAAGGTGCGCCCTGCCACTCCGTCAAACCTATAATAACATATAATTACATATAATAACACTCTCATCAGATTATCTTGAAGCAAATTGAGGTTTACTTAAATCTTTAGTTGAATATTTAGATCTTTATTCCAATAAACTAATTTTCCAATAAGCGTCCATTTGCTGGCCAGGCTGTGTGGATAAGGGAGTTCCTGTCTCATTCCTGACAGAATCAACCCAATTCCAACTCATTTACACACGTCCACACTTCCTCTTATTTCCATAGAAACCCATGGCGTTTTATCTCTTCAAATGACATTACGGGCCAGTGGATCTCCTGGCGTCTCCTGGCCAGGCAACACGTGTGTGTGTGAATGTAATTATGGATCCCACCGTGCATCTACATACGAACTCAGTCCCTGCGGCCTCAACACAATAAACAGGTTAAAACTCCAGGACTGCGGCTGGTGCACTGGTCCTACCGGTCAACCACACACACGCGTCGGACCTGATGCCACCAACCGGCTGGAGGCCACCTCACATCTGGCCGCATCTGGGGGAGAATTACGTTCTCTGCCTGCGAACCATTAACACCATTAGCATTACTGAGGGAGCCGCGCCGGTAACAGACACGTCCACCCGAGAGCTGCTGGTGTCACCGGCTTCGTCACCGGCATGATCCTGGCAAGATGACGCCGAATCTGCACCTCCCGTCCCCGGTCAGGCCACAACATGCCGCCAAGATGGTTGAGGATTGGTCAGCAGCGGCCGAGGCTGTCCCAGCATGCACTGCAGCATGCACTGCAGCATGCACTGCAGCATGCGGCGCGAAGCCTTGTCAGCGACAGGCAGGGAGGCCGCGGTGAGCGGGGACGGGGGCGGAGCTGGCGGGCGTGTGGAACGCGGATTATTTACATGCCAGTGGCGGATGGTTGACTGCCGCGGTGAAGATTGATGGCAGCAGTTATTCCATCACTTGCAGCTTCCAAGTAATCATGGGCTCTTCTGTTTCTTCTGCCTCTCGCACACAGGAACGTGGGACTAGACGCAACTGCCCTCAACCATCGTAACCTCAGAGTAACGAGAGTGGGCGGAGGAGACAGGAAGATGGAGGAGCTTCTCCTCAGCAGCCCCCCATGCCCGGGTGTGCTCTGAATCCGATGAGCGGGATCACTGCGCCAGCTGATCGTATCTTCAGATCAAGTCCAGATTGCCTGGCTGCATGTGGGACGCATTTCCACAAATCCTAATAAACTTTCCTCAGCAGATCAGAGGGGGTCCTGGGCACCAGCCTCACCCCCCCGGTGGCTCCAGAACCTGCCACATGCAGCCAGGTTTCAGATGGAGGAATCATCTGGCCGTTCCAATTCTTTCACAATTAATCACACATCAACACAACAGTTTTTTTGAGTGACGTCATTGTGATTCGCAGCACACGGTGACACGGTGAAACGTGGTGAGCAGTGGGCACCATGACAGGCGCCCGGGGACCTTCATCAAGGGGACCTCAGTGGCACCTTGGCGGATAACCAGCAGCCAGCAGCCACTTCCTGGTTCTACCTGGTTATTTCTGTAGATCCTGAAGATATCACATCCAGATCATCTGGTCTCATGGGCCACCTTCAGAATGGTGACACTGAGGTGGTGGTGGCATGTAGAGTCAGACCACAGAGAGAGAGAGCGAGAGAGAGAGAGAGAGAGAGAGAGAGAGATGAAAAGGTTTCATGGAGAGAAGAAAGTTCTCTGTTATTGAATTAGAGATGAGAGCTTCTGTCCATTCTTCTCTCGTCTCAGTTGAATCGGCATCATGTGACTGCGGCTTCATCCATGGCTTCCTGGACAGGTGACGTACACCCTGGTCGGGGCTTCTTCTGCGCGGTGTTGGGGGGTAATGAGGGCCGCTGGCCTGTTTACGGATCGGGGCCGTGATGTGAAGCAGAGATTCGGTTTCACATGAGAACATCTTTTCCAGAGGCCATGTTGCCCAACACACACACACTCACACACACACACACACACACACACACACACACAGATGAAAAAGGCAATAACATCTCGTCTGGAGGCGGGGCTCGTTTTAATGGTCGTATTAAGTGTGCAGTTTTATTAGTCCAAAGTCTTTTGTGTTAAATTAAAAAGATCCAAAAACAAGCAGCTGGTCTTCCTGCTTCCGGTCCGTTCCTCCGCCCGGCTTCCCGCCCGAACAATGCGGCGGATTGTAAAGTGCAGCCACGCCGCATTAACCCCGTCAGACGCCAACAGCCTGGAGCTCCACCAGCAGGGACCTGCAGCTCAATCCCTCCTTTATACCCGGACATGATAACCGGGATTTTATCATCGTCACCAACAACATGCACATTAATCCTGAGTCCATGACAGCTGCCCTTCATCCACCCCTGACCCCTGACCCCTGACCCTGATAATAAGATGGGAGAGTGAAACGTGTATTGGATTAGATTTTTAATAAAACTGTCTTCATGGGAACAGGGTCGGTTCACCAGCTTCTCTGCCCGTGCCACAGATATGTATTTATATATTTGTGTTTTATTAAAATGCCACACTCAATAAATTGGAGTTTTTATTGAAGACGGGTGTGAGGGGAAACGTTCAATCTCCTGCCAGAAAAGTGACATGTTAATAAGTCGTAATTGTGTGTGTGTGTGTGTGTGTGTGTGTGTGTGTGTTTGTGTGTGAGAGAGA
>NW_021629830.1:22826-81071 GCF_900700375.1 Denticeps clupeoides | reverse complement strand
GTAACCAAAAGGTTGCCGGTTCGAATCCCGATCCATCGCCAAGGGTGATGGTTAAATACAGAGGACACCGTTTCATCACTTCACCGTGTCACCGTGTGCTGTGCTTCACCTTCACATGAGTGAATGATTCAGTGTAAAAACGTCCCCGTTATCCAACTTAAGGTGGTGGAGAGAATATTTAGGATCATGTGATATTTCACTTTTTCTTTGTTAATAAATCTGCAAAATGTCAAAAATGAAAACTTTTTGGATTTCAGCAAAATGGCTGCAATATAACAAAGAGTGAATCCCGTAAAGGGGTCTGAATACTTCTCGAACCCGCTGGAAAGGACAAAAAATCTACCTCCACGTTCACTAAGCAATGTGGAAGCTGGTCCTGTATCTTCTTCACTCCTGGGCCAGGAGCCAATGCTGATAAAATCTGAAACGCATCTTCAGGATGGAGCTGATAAATGGCCAGAAGACTCGTCCACACGCCACTTTCTACTACGATCCCAACGTTCCATCTGAAACCTCACATACGAGAAAACCCCAGGAGGACTAACTGCAGCTTGAGACCATCTTTTCTAAATGGCACGGAATGAGGACGAGATGAGGGGCAACCTCCATGTTCTTTTGAAACATCGGGGTTCTTGCTCATGTCAGAAGTTACAACCTCATCCAGAATGAGGAAGCACAGTTGAAAGCTGTCAATCATTGTTAAAAATGTTATTTTATTGTGGGTGTCAGAAACCAGCAAAAAGAGCCTGGCTGGGTAGATAGGTCCTCCTGTCTGACGTTATGTGAGATTGTTCTATCTCTGTACCTTCTTCATCAGGAGAGGAGAACCTGCTGGCCATCCTGAAGCGGCGGTGGTGGAAGTACATGATTCTGGGCATGATCGACATCGAGGCCAACTACCTGGTGATCAAGGCGTACCAGTACACCACCCTGACCAGCGTCCAGGTGAGTGTAGACCCAGTGACCGGTTGTCACCTCTGCACTGATGACCGTCTCCGTGACGACGCCAGCGGTTCAGAAAATGACATCGCGCGTGTGTGTGTGTAACTCCGCAGCTGCTCGACTGCTTCGTGATCCCGGTGGTCCTGCTGCTGTCCTGGTTCTTCCTGCTGGTGCGGTACAAGGTGGTCCACTTTGTGGGGGTCGGCGTCTGTCTGCTGGGGATGGGCTGCATGGTGGGCGCCGATGTCCTCGTGGGCCGACAGCAGGGTCTGGGTAAGATGAACACATGCAGACGTGAAGGTCCCTAATTAATGTCCTCCTCGTGCAGCCTTCCTGTTTTCTATGGTTTCATGATGTGGGAATTACTCTGGTTTCGCATGTGGGAATTACTCTGCAATTCGGGGAGGTTCCTTCCCTCCGTGGTAAGATGACTTTTAGATCTGCGCAGTGCCTCTGGATAAGGTGTATGGAGCTGTAGTTCTGCTGGCACCAGGTCCTCCTATAAACAGTTCATTCAGCAGGCAGAGGATCGACTTCTTTCAGAAGATCAGCTGTAGGTTCGGTTGCTCTGAAGTCATTTCTGAGACTCTGTTCTTAAAAAGGGGACATACTTTCTGTTCTGTTACCTCCTCCAACCACAATGTTTCTTCTGTTCCAGGAGACAACAAACTTCTGGGCGACTTGCTGGTGTTGGCGGGTGCGACGTTGTATGGAATTTCCAACGTGTGTGAGGAGTTCATTGTAAAGAACCTCAGCCGGGTGGAGTTTCTGGGCATGATGGGTCTTTTTGGCTCATTCTTCAGTGGAATCCAGCTGTGAGTCAAAAGCACATCATTAACCGATTTTAGCCAGTCATCATTATGATGATTAACCAATCACAACCTCACATTTACTCCAACCAGGCAGCAACCTCACATTTACTCCAACCAGGCAGCAACCTCACATTTACTCCAACAAGGCAGCAACCTCACATTTACTCCAACCACATTTACTCCAACAAGGCAGCAACCTCACATTTACTCCAACAAGGCAGCAACCTCACATTTACTCCAACCACATTTACTCCAACAAGGCAGCAACCTCACATTTACTCCAACAAGGCAGCAACCTCACATTTACTCCAACCAGGCAGCAACCTCACATTTACTCCAACCAGGCAGCAACCTCACATTTACTCCAACCAGTCAGCAACCTCACATTTACTCCAACCACATTTACTCCAACCAGGCAGCAACCTCACATTTACTCCAACCACATTTACTCCAACCAGGCAGCAACCTCACATTTACTCCAACCACATTTACTCCAACCTCACATTTACTCCAACCAGGCAGCAACCTCACATTTACTCCAACCAGGCAGCAACCTCACATTTACTCCAACCAGGCAGCAACCTCACATTTACTCCAACCAGTCAGCAACCTCACATTTACTCCAACCAGTCAGCAACCTCACATTTACCCCAACCAGGCAGCAACCTCACATTTACTCCAACAAGGCAGCAACCTCACATTTACTCCAACAAGGCAGCAACCTCACATTTACTCCAACCAGGCAGCAACCTCACATTTACTCCAACCAGGCAGCAACCTCACATTTACTCCAACCAGGCAGCAACCTCACATTTACTCCAACCAGGCAGTAACCTCACATTTACTCCAACCAGGCAGCAACCTCACATTTACTCCAACCAGGCAGCAACCTCACATTTACTCCAACCAGGCAGCAACCTCACATTTACCCCAACCAGGCAGCAACCTCACATTTACCCCAACCAGGCAGTAACCTCACATTTACTCCAACCAGGCAGCAACCTCACATTTACTCCAACCAGGCAGCAACCTCACATTTACCCCAACCAGGCAGCAACCTCACATTTACCCCAACCAGGCAGCAACCTCACATTTACCCCAACCAGGCAGCAACCTCACATTTACTCCAACAAGGCAGCAACCTCACATTTACTCCAACAAGGCAGCAACCTCACATTTACTCCAACCACATTTACTCCAACCTCACATTTACTCCAACCAGTCAACAACCTCACATTTACTCCAACCAGGCAGTAACCTCACATTTACTCCAACCAGTCAGCAACCTCACATTTACTCCAACCAGGCAGCAACCTCACATTTACTCCAACCACATTTACTCCAACCTCACATTTACTCCAACCAGGCAGCAACCTCACATTTACTCCAACCAGGCAGCAACCTCACATTTACTCCAACCAGTCAGCAACCTCACATTTACTCCAACCAGTCAGCAACCTCACATTTACCACAACCAGGCAGCAACCTCACATTTACTTCAACCAGGCAGCAACCTCACATTTACTCCAACCAGTCAGCAACCTCACATTTACTCCAACAAGTCAGCATCATCACATTTACTCCAACCACATTTACTCCAACCTCACATTTACTCCAACCAGGCAGCAACCTCAAATTTACTCCAACCAGTCAGCAACCTCACATTTACCACAACCAGGCAGCAACCTCACATTTACTCCAACCAGGCAGCAACCTCACATTTACTCCAACCAGGCAGCAACCTCACATTTACTCCAACCAGGCAGCAACCTCACATTTACTCCAACCAGGCAGCAACCTCACATTTACCCCAACCAGTCAGCAACCTCACATTTACCCCAACCAGGCAGCAACCTCACATTTACTCCAACCAGTCAGCAACCTCACATTTACTCCAACCTCACATTTACTCCAACCACATTTACTCCAACCTCACATTTACTCCAACCAGGCAGCAACCTCACATTTACTCCAACCAGGCAGCAGCCTCACATTTACTCCAACCAGGCAGCAACCTCACATTTAATCCAACCACATTTACTCCAACCTCACATTTACTCCAACCAGGCAGCAACCTCACATTTACTCCAACCAGTCAGCAACCTCACATTTACTCCAACCAGGCAGCAACCTCACATTTACTCCAACCAGTCAGCAACCTCACATTTACTCCAACCAGGCAGCAACCTCACATTTATTCCAACCACATTTACTCCTACCACATTTACTCCAACCAGGCAGCAACCTCACATTTACTCCAACCAGGCAGCAACCTCACATTTACTCCAACCAGGCAGCAACCTCACATTTAATCCAACCACATTTACTCCAACCTCACATTTACTCCAACCAGGCAGCAACCTCACATTTACTGCATGTAACTATAGCCAGTCTAGATGTTACATTTTCTCCACCCTCAGTAATTACACCCAAATGACAGAATAAGAACCTCATTTACTCCAAGCACACAACCATCTTATATCTATGTTAAAAAGTAAAATTCATTCCAAACGGTTAATTATTCTACAGTCTGATATTGAACCTCATATTGAGTTGTTTGACTAGAGAGGGATCTTGTAGTTGATGAAGATGGAGAACATCGCTCACTGTGCAAATGCCATTTTAATGGGCTGGACTGTTTTGGCTGTAAGACTTCCTCCCCTGGCCGCCCTCATTTATCCTCTTCCTCCTGTGGGATTGCTGGGGTTCAGAACGTGACCGTACTGGACGTTCCTGTGCGGCACGTGTGTGGAATGAAGAAAATAAGTTTTACTCCAGAAAAAGAGGAATGTGTTGAGTAACGCACGTGCGCGCGACGCTCCTGTCAGATGCGGGTGTAGCCTTGGTAACACGTTGTCATGGCAACTGTAGCTGCTGCATTCCCTGCGTGGCCTGCTCGGTTGAGAGGAGGTCCTGTCGATAGAACCTCCAGCATGTCTGCCTGTTCACTGGTGTCTCCTGTAACGTTCTGCAGGTTCTTTTTTCCGTTTTCCGTTTCAGGGCCATCATGGAGCACAAGCAGCTTCTCAGGGTGCAGTGGGACTGGCAGATTGGTGAGTGTGACTCCGCCCTGACAACACAACTGGCCTCTTGTGTGCAATAGACTGAACATACACACACACACACACACACGTGTCAGGGGAAAAACTGCCGCCCTGTTTATTTCACAAGTGCACATCTGACACGCCCTTCACTCGTCCGACATGTGCGGTCCTCGGACACCGCTGTCCCCCGTGCAAACAGCAGTCTAGTGTGGACAAGCTCACTGTAATCAGGGACAGGAAAAGTCCAGCATGCACCCAGGTCCGCTCCATATGGTCTAACATGGTTTCCACTGTAGAACGTGGACGGTCAACTGTGTAACACTCTCACACACACACACACACACGCTCACACACACACGCCACACACTCACTCACACACACGCTCACAAACACACGCCACACACGCTCACACACACACACACGCCACACACACACACGCACACACTCGCTCACACACACACACACGCTCACACACACACGCCACACACTCGCTTACACACACACACACACACGCTCACACACACACGCCACACACTCGCTTACACACACACACACACACGCTCACACACACACGCCACACACACACACACGCTCACACACACACACACGCCACACACACACACGCACACACATACGCTCACACACACACGCCACACACTCGCTCACACACACACACACGCTCACACACACACGCCACACACACGCTCACACACACACGCCACACACTCGCTTACACACACACGCCACACACTCGCTTACACACACACACACGCTCACACACACACGCACACACATACGCTCACACACACACGCCACACACTCGCTCACACACACACACACGCCACACACACACACGCACACACATACGCTCACACACACACGCCACACACTCGCTCACACACACACACACGCTCACACACACACGCCACACACACGCTCACACACACACGCCACACACTCGCTTACACACACACGCCACACACTCGCTTACACACACACACACGCTCACACACACACGCACACACATACGCTCACACACACACGCCACACACTCGCTCACACACACGCACACACATACGCTCACACTCACACACACACACACTCACTCACACACACACACACACGCTCACACACACATACGCTCACACTCACACGCTCACACACACACACACGCCACACACACACGCACACACATACGCTCACACACACACGCCACACACTCGCTCACACACACACACACGCTCACACACACAAGCCACACACTCGCTTACACACACACACACACACGCACACACATACGCTCACACACACACGCCACACACTCGCTCACACACACGCTCACACGCACACACATACGCTCACACTCACTCACACACACACACACGCTCACGCACACTCCTGATTTGTGTCTGCAGGTCTGCTCTACGTCGGCTTCAGCGCCTGCATGTTCGGCCTCTACAGCTTCATGCCGGTGGTGATGAAGCGCACCAGCGCCACGGCGGTCAACCTGTCCCTGCTGACCGCCGACCTCTACAGCCTGTTCTGCGGCCTGTTCCTCTTCCAGTACAAGGTCCGTCTGGTCAGCTGGTCCCGGTGGGCGGGGTCCGTCTGTAGCGCAGCACTAACTGAACTGGGTGTGAAACCTGGGCTTTGGCGGCTCCGGACGTGACGTGACAAACACAGGGCAGATGAAAGTGAATACAAAGTGATACACAGCAGCACAGCACACACAGTGAAATTTGTCCTCTGCATTTAAACCACTGAGTGAGCAGTGGGCACCATGACAGGCTCCCGGGAGCAGTGTGTGGGGACGGTGCTTTGCTCAGTGGCACCTCGGCGGATCGGGATTCGGATCGGGGGCCGCTTCCTTAACTGCTAGGCCACCAGGGGATGACCAGGGGAATGCTGGGAAGTCATCCACTAGAGCCTTTTTAATGCTCTGGACAAGTGTAAAAAGAATCTGCGGATTTTGATGCCGCGGACGGAGTGAATTGTGGGATTTCCGAGTTTTAGAGGAGAATCCCGGCTACTGGAGCAGGACGAATGCAGACCAGATGATTAAGATGTTGGACTGAGCGATAAACCGTTTAAACTTCATATCCTGTCTCTCCGGTTACGCTAAAAGAACAATAATATACACCGAGTAAATCATGATGTTAATAACAGTCAGTTCAAACTAATCTATCAAAAGCTTACGCGCAATTCAGCAGTAAGTGGTTCAGCCAATCAGATTTTAGCCACTCATGATCATGAGAGTGTAATGCACTTGGATTTCTTAAATATTCATTTTTAGTCTAAAAGGAGGAGCTCATATTTCACTGTGGACCAGACTTTAAGTTCATAAATCTGCACTGCAGATTTATTTCCAGAAGAGACTGAAAAGGGCAGCGTAGACCTGCAGTGGTGCATCCTGCAGCTGAAGCAACATCTAAAGCCACACCCACCCACCCACCCACGGTCCACTTTGGAACGGGACGTGCTGACTGCCGGTGACTGTGTCCTTTACAGCGTCCTCGGTGCAGTAATGAAAGGGCTGAGTGGTGATTGGCCGCTAATGAAGATTGAGTTGACTGCGGTTCTCGACTTTTTCCATCTGTGGGGGACGGACGTTTTGGTTCTAATGACAGCTGATGATGTTCCTTTGTGTTCCTGAAGAAGAACTATCCATCGATCTAAAGGCCAACACCTGCAGATTAGATTGATATTCACATGGATGATATAACGGACGATATTTATCCGGATATGTGATGAATGTGTTTAATGTTTTTTCAAGTATTTAAATTTCATATCTCTGAGAACGCTATAATAGATCGGACGATAAATTGAAGATATTATATTCGGTGTTCATTGCCGATGGTCCTGTACGGTTCTGCACGCTCCAGAAATAGACCCTTTCTTTTCCTTCAGTTGGCATGTTCCAGAGAAGGGCCGATGTGGCTGTTGGCGTTCCTCACCATGTTAATAGTTGATCCATCTGTTTGCTTTTTGGCGGGCGTGGCATTGCTGGACATTTCCAGCGCCGTGGTGACGGAACCGCAGTGGCCCGACGGAACGCAGATTGCTCTACTGTCCGTGTGCCACTGGCTACAGGAATTAGAGGGATCAGAAGTGTGCAGATCTGCTCCCCACGAGAGTTTGATGAGCTGCACCCTGGCAGAGAGACTCCTGTTCCGAACCCGGAGGCCAGAATTTCCCTTTCTTGTTCTACAACTCCTGCAGCTCTTCCTGAACGAAAGGACATGGATCTATCCAGCGGCAAACAGGCTGGGCAAGTCCGCCGTTTCACATGGAACATTCCGGAAACGGAGCCGGTCCGGAGGGCATAGCTGTGACCTTGCTATTAGTGGAAGTGGTAGGGTGCTCGTAGCCTAGTGGGGTCACACACTCCCCTATGAACCAGAAGACCCAGGTTCAAACCCCACTTACTACCATTGTGTCCCTGAGCAAGACACCTGAGTGTCTCCAGGGGGGGACTGTCCCTGTAACTACTGATTGTAAGTCGCTCTGGATTAGGGGGCTTCTGAATGCTGTAAATGTAAATGAAAGTGAAGTGACAGTGAAGTGTGCACGGTGACACGTGTTCACCCTTGGTGAGCAGTGGGCACCATGACGGGTGTGTGGGGACGAAGCTTTGCACGGTGCCACCTCAGTGGCTCCGTCTGATTACGGGTCCACGTCCTTACCCGTCCGTTTTTATCTACCAGTGAGAAACTCTTCCACCAGGAAAAGTAGTCCCCTGTTGTTGCTAGGCAACATCATCCGCTCGGTGGTCTGGTTACTTATGAAATGTGTGGGTTCAGTTTATTGGTCCAGATGATATCTTCATGTTGATGTCATGAGATGATCACAGTCATCGCATCTCCTCTCTTCTGCTCCTCAGTTTTCAGGACTCTACCTGCTGTCGTTCTTCATCATCGTGCTGGGCCTCATCCTTTACTCTTCTTCCTCCACCTACGTCGCCCAGGACCCCCGAGTTTACAAGCAGTTCCGCAACGCCGGCAACCCCGTCACGGACAGGCCCACCAGCGGCCCCCTGGAGCCCTCCGTGACCTACACCAGCCTGGGACAGGAGGTCGAGGAGGAGCCCCGGATCAGAGTGGCCTGAGAAAATGGGCGTGGCCCGCGGGATGCGACCATCGTGATAAACCGAGACGGCTGATAAAGAGAGGGGGGATCAACAGTCTGAAGAAGAGAACTTTGTCCACTGTGATGCTCCTCGCCACCTGCTCCACCGCGGTCTTTAATGTCTGCTAATGTCTTTTAAATTCTGATTTGATAGAAATCAGTGCCTTGTCACGCGCTATGACCCTGTGACACCAGTCGCCACCGCGACCCGCACTGTCCGAAACCTCCACACCTATTATAATCATGTTCGTTTGGCGCAGAGGAGATCATTCATGCATGAGGTGAACGTCACAGTTACTCCCTTTTCCATTATTTTACAGATGGAATTAAAGATTCACGTGAATTTTCAAAACCATTATCAGTTCCAGCATTAATCTATGACTGTTCTCATTCCCAGTTACCGGATGTGTTACTTAAAATGACGCTTCTTTGTCTTAAATATGAAAAGAGGATTAAAACGGGCTTCATATGAAATGATCTGCTGATGGGTGAGAACATTTCCACTGAAACGTGTTGATATATTCATGCCATTTTCATATATTTCCATTGTGTATAAAGGTCAGAAATTCTGATCTGTAATCTTTTACACTTTCTTTTACTGTAAAATAATGTTCTAAAATGTAAACTTTTCTCTTATATACACACACACACACACACACCCTTCTGAATGTATTCTGTCGGTCTGTACAGTCGCCCCACCAGAGTGTGAACAGCCTTACAGCAGCTGGGTGCTGGATCCATCGGAACCCGCGTTTGGGTCGATTTAGTTGGGCTGTTGTGCAGCCACGGACTTTCAAAACCATGAAAAGTTAAAGACTTTTTTTTTTTTTTTATGTAGATGATGCAAACTTCACATCTTTACTTTAAAGAATGGAGTTAAAATGAACAAAGCGTATAAGAAATCGCGGCCTGATTGAGCGACAGGGTATGATGTTTTGCTCGTGAAAGATTAAGATCAATATGCTGTTATTTGTTACGATGAATTTGATTATAATCTGAACGCTGTACAGTCTCGGTTTTCATCTTTGGTGTCGTACACAGTTGTGTTGTGTTGTAAAAGCTCTACTGAAATATGGAAATGTATCAACATTTTGTGTATCTACAACAAATAAACCTCCTTCCTGTTGGTAGCGCTCCAGTCTGACGTTCTGCTGGGAACGACCCTCCCTCCACGTCCTACCGGGCGTATAAACACCAAATATGAATATGAGAGATCACATCACCATGGCTGGTCAGAAATCTGATATTATGACGACAAAAGAGAGATTTCACTGGACTAGTTTTGATTATAGTTTTCTTCGAGATTGTGAAAGAGATCTAGACCTACTCTGCTCCAGAGAGCTGCCATCCTCCCGATGTAACATTTGCGCCAAATGTTACATCCCTTCTCCGTTCTTAGGAGACAAAAGTTGGAAAATTATTAGCATTGAGACAATGAAGTGCAGTTGATTACGGGTCTTTCGCTAACATCAACATAAAATCACATAAAATTTGGTGAAGTTTGAACTATGTTCACAAATTAGCATGTTAGTATGCTAAAGTCAAAAATGCTAACAGGGTATGGCCATGACACGTGTTAACATCAAATAGGCCCACAGGGCGTGGCCACGATGTGTCACATATAATTTGGTGACGTTTGGATCATGTTCAGAAAATAGCATGTTAGCTTGCTAATGCTAGCGTATTAATGTCAAAAATTGTAACAGGGCATGGCCATGACGCGTGTTTAGACCATGTTCCAAAGTTATCTTGTTATCATGCTAATGCTAGCATGTTAACATCAGAAATGCTAACAAGGCGTGGCCACGATGCATGACGTTGAATTTGTTGACGTTTGGAACAACTTCAAAAATGATCATTCTGTTAGCATGCTAACGTCAATAAGGTTCATACAAACATCAAAAATGCCAATGTAGCGCGACCACGGTGCATCACATAAAATTTGGTGATGTTTGAACCATGTTCAAAAATTAGCATGTTAGCATGCTAACGTCAAAAATGCTAACAAGGTATAAGAATGATGCATCGTTTAAAATTTTGGGATGTTTGGGACATGTTCAATATTTAGCATGTCAGCATGCTAAAGTTAGCATGCTAACATCATAAATGCTACCGTGGCGTGGCCCATGGAGCCCATGGATACGCACCTGACATGGGCCAATTGGATACCAGTACAACTTTGTTTATTACTGATATTACTGATACATTTTTATTACATGATCATTTGGGCTGTATTGTTACATTATTTTAATGTTTGTCTTATTTCAGCCCAGGTGTTACAGATGTGTGATTTAGTTCTTAATGTGATTGGCTGATATAATTTTTTTCAGCCAATCACAATGTTTCTGAGCTCTTGTTCTGTAGCGTAATCAGCTGAGTGAAACCAGCCAATCACAATGTTCTTAAGATCTTGTTCCTCCATCTGATTGGCTGAAAAAAAAGTGACATCATCAGCTTCGCTCTATTTAAGGGGTGAGCCGTGAAGAACTTAATCATTTCAGATTTACGAGAGTTCAGTATAGAGGTAGAGAAATGAAGGCGTGGAAGAAGTTTGTTAGGTGGACCAAGCGTCGCTTCTTCAAGAAGGACGTTTCCGTTGAGCCCAAAATGACCGATCTGAAATCAGCTCAGATGGGTCAGGTTGAGGTGTTCGGGGAACAGCTCGGCACACTCGAGGCGGTGATGGAGACATTCCTGGAAAGGGATCCCGGTCATCGTAAAGAAGTGGAGGAGATGTTCATGGCCTCTAATAATAATCTGGAGATGGCTATTCGTGACACGACACAGAACAGCCTGGCTTGGCGTGAAGAGCTGAGGCAAATTGCCATCCAGGAGGCTGAGAATGAAGTAAAAGAAAGACTGAGAGAAGAACAAGATCTGGAACAGCTGCGATTTGAGGAGCTTGAAGCACAGCTGAACGTGGAGATACACAACAGAGAAGAAGCAGAAAGGTGTTTCTGTAACGTGAGAGAAACTGGAACGCAGATGGAGATGGAGACACAGCTCCATACGCAGCTGGGGAGCATGCAGGCTCTTTATGAAGAGACGCTGCAGAACGAGAAGAAGGAGCAGGAAACGCTGAGAAGTCAAATGACAGATGAGCAGAGCAGGAGAGAGAAAGCTGAAAAAGAGCTTGAAGCAAAAAGAGAAAGCAGGAAAGAGGCAGAGAGGCTTCTCCTGGAGACAGAGACAAAGTTCCGTCATCAGCTGGAGAGCAAAGACAGTCTCCACGAGGAGACGCTCCAGCAAATGAAAAAGGAACTTGAGATGATGACAGCCGAACGTGACCATGAGCACAGAGCACGAGAAGAACTTGAAAAAGTGCTCCTCGAAGAAAACATCTACCAGGAACGAACTGGAAAAACGTTTCCAGGACTTAAACAATACAAGCAAGAGGCAGGAGATTGAGGAAACCCTGAAGGTCCTCCTCAGAAGGGAGAAGGAACTGTGTGGGCAACTCGAGCAGACAGCGGACATGAGAGCAGCACTGGAGCATCTTCGAGAAGCTTCACAAGGAGACGTGGAGAAAAGAAAACAGTACAAGAACCAGGCTGTCCAGGTTGATCTGGGAGGCTGGCGAACAGGACGCAGCTATGCGGACATCGCAAAGGCGAGCGTAACATGAGCGTTATTACAAAATGCAAATACGCCAAATAAAGAATCTATATAGAAAAGATGAATGAAATCTCCTTTGACTTTCTTGAGCTTCACACGTCCAAAACACAAGACAAACATTAAAAACCACTATGTACTATATTTCACTTGGATTATATACAACTATATTCTTTTACGTGTTCCGTAACAACACATTTACATTCAGTAGTGACGGGGACAGTCCCCCTGGGGACAGAGGGACATGATGGTAGTAAGTGGGGTTTGAACCTGGAACTTGGTAATGATTAAAAAGTGAAAGTGGCAGTAAACAAGAATCTACCACTATGTACCATCCGACCTCTACAACTCATACAGGACTGATGTTCAACCTTCCCAAGTTCTCCACACCGCCCCTCTACTACGTTCCCTCCACCGGCTCCCAGTAGCTGCACGCCTCAGGTTCTATATACTGATGGTGGCCTACAAAGCCAAACATGGAGTAGCACCATCCTACCTCACAGCCCTTATTACACCTCACACTGCACCTCGTTTACTCCGAGCCTCCAGTACTGCTCGCCTGGTCCCTCCATCTCTGAAGGTATGAGGAAGACGCTCATCTAGACTCTTCTCCGTCTTGGCCCCTCGGTGGTGGAATGAACTTCCAGCTCAGTCACTGAGCACCTTCACACGGCAGCTCAAGACCTTCCTCTTTAGAGAAGATTTAGATGAACTTGTAACCTTCTTCTCGTCTGACTTCTGTATAGAAACTAGAACAGAGTGAATAAAAAGATTGTATTCATAGTTGGGGTCCTAGTGAACCGGAATTGATCTCTTCATCCATGGTAACTTGAAAGCACGTTGTAAGTGGCTCTGGATACGGCCGTCTGCCAAACGCCTTAAATGTAAATAATGAATAAGTTCGTCTTTATAAAAAAAGGAGGCCGCTTACATTTACATTTAAGGCGTTTGGCAGACGTCCTTAACCAGAGCCACTTACAACGTGCTTCCATGTCACCATGGATGAAGTGGTCAGTTCTGGTTCACTAGGACCCCCAACTATGAATACAACCTTTTTATTCACTCTGTTGTAGATTCTGTACAGAAGACAAGAAGAAGGTCACAAGTTCATCTAAATCTTCTCTAAACAGGAAGGTCTTGAGCTGCCGTTTGAAGGTGCTCAGTGACTGAGCTGTTCTGACCTAAAGGGGAAGTTCATTCCACCACCGAGGGGCCAAGACGGAGAAGAGTCTAGATGAGTGGAAAGCTGACCTGATTGTGTTGAAGATGAGGGTCATCATCTCCTTGCTGTTCCTGCTGTTCTCCACATTTAGAGCTCTTTCTCTGAACAACCAGAGCAACCCTCTAAATATTAATTCAACAACACTGAGACCAGTATGAACATCATTCACAGACTTTAATGTTGGTATTTAGCTCATTTACATTTACATTATTACATTATTTAGCTCAAGATGTGGAGATAAAGACCATGAAGGATGAAGTGGAGAACACGAAGAAGGAGAATGCAGGTGCATAAATGACATTTGACAAATATTATAGTTATACAAATAGTATTAGTTAATCACTCATAGTATTAATTCCATGTTACTGTATAATTAACATAAACAGTGAATTATTATTCATTGGTTATGATTAGTTTAGGTTATAATAACAGTACAGTAATTCATTTCTCTACATGTAATGAGTAGATATAATTTAGAATAACAGACATCTGTATTATTTTGTATATAAGCGCAAGATGCTGTCCTGTCAGACGTACAGAAAGACCTGGAGAATCTGAAGATGGAAAATGCAGGTAATGCAGAACAGACAGTCCAACGTTCACATCCAAGCTGCTTACAAGAGTGACCATTTAATTTTTTACAGTAATTCTGAGCATGGGAACAATCAGCGACATCTCATCAATATACATTGTTATACATCCATACATACAGTCATGTACATTCATATACCGCCATAAACTATTATATACAGCCATATAAATTAACTGTTATATGCAACCATAATCATCCATAAACTATTATATACCGCCATAAACTATTATATACAGCCATATAAATGAACTGTTATATGCAACCATATTCATCCATAAACTATTATATACCGCCATAAACTGCCATATAAATGAACTGTTATATGCGACCATCCTGTCATAAAAACTCTTTAATCTCCTATAGAAATAAGCCATACCATAATCTACCATAAAGTACTGAATTATTCCTTCATTATTGCAGCACTTGTGGCAGAGCTGACGACTCTAAAGATCCAAATGTATGACAATGAGCAGAACGTGGAGAACCTGACTCATCAGAATGCAGGTGCTGGATTGAAATGATCTCTAATCATATTTTCTTGGTGAAGATTTGGCTCATTTTTTGTGTTCCACCTACATCAGAACAAGCAGCAGAGCTGAAAGCTGTCAAGAACCAAATAGAAGATCTGCAGCAGAAGAACTCAGGTATCATGTGATGAACTCATTAACCAAGTTTACGTACCAGCGTAGTGGGGGTCTTCATTCTGTTCAGATGTTTATGAATTTGTGTTGTAGAATAAGCAGAAATGCAAAAAGGAGACGGAGAAGTCCACTGGTTCTAGTAAAGCTCACGTAGGAACTGACTGTGGTTTTAATATTTTCTGCTCTGAATGCAGAGATTGGAGGACTGAAGACCAGACTAACATCAGTGGAGACCAAAGTGGAGAAACTGAACAACATGAATGCAGGTAAATGATGGAAAATATGCTGAACAAACTTTGATATGTGTGCATCTGGACTTTCTCTCACATCTCAACATTACCTTGAGCTGATTAAATACAGAGATTCTGGGATTCTGCTGCCAAGCAGATTTATAATGATTTATAATACCCTTATTACAGGATATTTCGGTAAATAAAGAAAAAATGAATGAAATCTACTTTGCCTTTCTTGAGTTTCACACGTCTAAAACACAAGACAAACATTAAAAATAATTTTATATCACGGTACAAATGATCTAATAATAAAATGTAGAATCAAAGTTGTACTGGTATCCGATTGGCCCGTTTGTGTAGGGGGCGTGTCCATGTTAACACTAATGACGTGCAAAACAAATGTTTTTACTGACTGGAACCATGTTGTATAGTTCACTGTGTACTATATTTCACTTGGAATATATACAACTATATTATTTTACTTGTTCCGTAACAACACATTCAGTAGTGACGGGGACAGTCCCCCTGGGGCATACCTGTCAAGTTTTGGATTTGAAAATAAGGGACATTTTCCTGCGCCCACCACAAGCAGTCCCACCACCCCGACCAAGCCCCAGTGTCCCTTACATTTTAAGACGGGTGACAAGAAAGCTAAAATCACCACTTGTCAATCACTTCTAAACTTCAGCTGGCTTTATGCACAGCTGCACCACTCCTGACCTTTGTTTCCTGTCCGCCATTATTGGACAAACTGATGAATCAGGTTTTTGGTACACAGCGTTGCCGTTTGTACCTCTGCACTTGTGACCTGGTCTGCCTCAGTGGCATTTCTCGTCACGAATGCTGACATCGCCCGGGCATGTTTTTGTGCCTGGCGGACATCATTCCTTCCCCCGTGTGCGACGCTAAAATCGCGGTTACAAATGACTGTCCCCCACCCCGCTCTTCTTCATAAAAAATACATTCGGTGTCCCATTGATCGCGGTATTGACACGAGGATGTAGTTTTTTGGCAGGAGCGCCTTCCTTCTCTGTCCTGGCGTCCATCATCTGTCTGTTTCTTCTTCTTTTTTCCGCGTCGTCACTCATCATCTCGTCATCTGACCTCACGCGCTAATCTCGCGAGAACTGCCACCTTCAGTACCTGTAGTAGCTACTGCAGGCGGCACTTATCGCGAGATTAGCGACACAACTCAAGATTATTTTTTAAATAACGCAGATTAAAATACGGGAGATTTACGGAAAAATACTAATACGGGAGGACGGCGGGAATGAACGGGCCAAAACGGGATACTTGACAGGTATGCCCTGGGGACACAGTCAGGGTTAAGCGTCCCGCTCAGGGACACGATGGTAGTAAGTGGGGTTTGAACCTGGAACTTTGTGCTCTTCCGGTTCAGACGCGAGCGTGTCGGCCAAGGGTAAAACACACCAATAATAATGATTAAAAAGTGAAAGTGGCAGTAATTTGATTTGGGACAAATAGCGTTGACAGCACCTTGTGTGTGTGGAGTTTACATGTTCTTCTGTCTCGGTGTGGGTTTCCTCCTGATTCACTGTCCAGAGAGGCACTTTTTTTCAGCAAGAACAAGAGCCCAGAATTAATGTGATTGGCTGATTTAATTTTTTTCAGCCAATCACAATGTTTCTGAGCTCTTGTTCTGTAGCGTAATCAGCTGAGTGAAACCAGCCAATCACAATGTTCTTAAGATCTTGTTCCTCCATCTGATTGGCTGAAAAAAAAGTGACATCATCAGCTTCACTCTATTTAAGAGGTGAGCCGTGAAGAACTTAATCATTTCAGATTTACGAGAGTTCAGTATAGAGGTAGAGAAATGAAGGCGTGGAAGGCGTGGAAGAAGTTTGTTAGGTGGACCAAGCGTCGCTTCTTCAAGAAGGACGTTTCCGTTGAGCCCAAAATGACCGATCTGAAATCAGCTCAGATGGGTCAGGTTGAGGTGTTCGGGGAACAGCTCGGCACACTCGAGGCGGTGATGGAGACATTCCTGGAAAGGGATCCCGGTCATCGTAAAGAAGTGGAGGAGATGTTCATGGCCTCTAATAATAATCTGGAGATGGCTATTCGTGACACGACACAGAACAGCCTGGCTTGGCGTGAAGAGCTGAGGCAAATTGCCATCCAGGAGGCTGAGAATGAAGTAAAAGAAAGACTGAGAGAAGAACAAGATCTGGAACAGCTGCGATTTGAGGAGCTTGAAGCACAGCTGAACGTGGAGATACACAACAGAGAAGAAGCAGAAAGGTGTTTCTGTAACGTGAGAGAAACTGGAACGCAGATGGAGATGGAGACACAGCTCCATACGCAGCTGGGGAGCATGCAGGCTCTTTATGAAGAGACGCTGCAGAACGAGAAGAAGGAGCAGGAAACGCTGAGAAGTCAAATGACAGATGAGCAGAGCAGGAGAGAGAAAGCTGAAAAAGAGCTTGAAGCAAAAAGAGAAAGCAGGAAAGAGGCAGAGAGGCTTCTCCTGGAGACAGAGACAAAGTTCCGTCATCAGCTGGAGAGCAAAGACAGTCTCCACGAGGAGACGCTCCAGCAAATGAAAAAGGAACTTGAGATGATGACAGCCGAACGTGACCATGAGCACAGAGCACGAGAAGAACTTGAAAAAGTGCTCCTCGAAGAAACATCTACCAGGAACGAACTGGAAAAACGTTTCCAGGACTTAAACAATACAAGCAAGAGGCAGGAGATTGAGGAAACCCTGAAGGTCCTCCTCAGAAGGGAGAAGGAACTGTGTGGGCAACTCGAGCAGACAGCGGACATGAGAGCAGCACTGGAGCATCTTCGAGAAGCTTCACAAGGAGACGTGGAGAAAAGAAAACAGTACAAGAACCAGGCTGTCCAGGTTGATCTGGGAGGCTGGTGAACAGGACGCAGCTATGCGGACATCGTAAAGGCGAGCGTAACATGAGCGTTATTACAAAATGCAAATACGCCAAATAAAGAATCTATATAGAAAAGATGAATGAAATCTCCTTTGACTTTCTTGAGCTTCACACGTCCAAAACACAAGACAAACATTAAAAACCACTATGTACTATATTTCACTTGGATTATATACAACTATATTCTTTTACGTGTTCCGTAACAACACATTTACATTCAGTAGTGACGGGGACAGTCCCCCTGGGGACAGAGGGACATGATGGTAGTAAGTGGGGTTTGAACCTGGAACTTGGTAATGATTAAAAAGTGAAAGTGGCAGTAAACAAGAATCTACCACTATGTACCATCCGACCTCTACAACTCATACAGGACTGATGTTCAACCTTCCCAAGTTCTCCACACCGCCCCTCTGCTACGTTCCCTCCACCGGCTCCCAGTAGCTGCACGCATCAGGTTCTAAATACTGATGCTGGCCTACAAAGCCAAACATGGAGTAGCACCATCCTACCTCACAGCCCTTATTACACCTCACACTGCACCTCGTTTACTCCGAGCCTCCAGTACTGCTCGCCTGGTCCCTCCATCTCTGAAGGTATGAGGAAGACGCTCATCTAGACTCTTCTCCGTCTTGGCCCCTCGGTGGTGGAATGAACTTCCAGCTCAGTCACTGAGCACCTTCACACGGCAGCTCAAGACCTTCCTCTTTAGAGAAGATTTAGATGAACTTGTAACCTTCTTCTCGTCTGACTTCTGTATAGAAACTAGAACAGAGTGAATAAAAAGATTGTATTCATAGTTGGGGTCCTAGTGAACCGGAATTGATCTCTTCATCCATGGTAACTTGAAAGCACGTTGTAAGTGGCTCTGGATACGGCCGTCTGCCAAACGCCTTAAATGTAAATAATGAATAAGTTCGTCTTTATAAAAAAAGGAGGCCGCTTACATTTACATTTAAGGCGTTTGGCAGACGTCCTTAACCAGAGCCACTTACAACGTGCTTCCATGTCACCATGGATGAAGTGGTCAGTTCTGGTTCACTAGGACCCCCAACTATGAATACAATCTTTTATTCACTCTGTTGTAGATTCTGTACAGAAGACAAGAAGAAGGTCACAAGTTCATCTAAATCTTCTCTAAACAGGAAGGTCTTGAGCTGCCGTTTGAAGGTGCTCAGTGACTGAGCTGTTCTGACCTAAAGGGGAAGTTCATTCCACAACCGAGGGGCCAAGACGGAGAAGAGTCTAGATGAGTGGAAAGCTGACCTGATTGTGTTGAAGATGAGGGTCATCATCTCCTTGCTGTTCCTGCTGTTCTCCACATTTAGAGCTCTTTCTCTGAACAACCAGAGCAACCCTCTAAATACAAAAAAAGAAATTCCTGTGCAGGACATCAACGCTGAGCTGCAGTACCTGAGGAACATGGTCCACTACCTGCGGGACACGATGCTGGCTCAGGAAGTCCAGTTGGAGAACGTGAAGACCAACCTAAAGGACCCTGAAGACATGGTGCTGGATCTGAGGCTGGATTTCAAAGTTCTGGAGAGAGAAAACGCTGGTAATCACATCTTCTAAATGTGCAATATTAATTCAACAACACTGAGACCAGTATGAACATCATTCACAGACTTTAATGTTGGTATTTAGCTCATTTACATTTACATTATTACATTATTTAGCTCAAGATGTGGAGATAAAGACCATGAAGGATGAAGTGGAGAACACGAAGAAGGAGAATGCAGGTGCATAAATGACATTTGACAAATATTATAGTTATACAAATAGTATTCGTTAATCACTCATAGTATTAATTCCATGTTACTGTATAATTAACATAAACAGTGAATTATTATAATAACAGTACAGTAATTCATTTCTCTACATGTAATGAGTAGACATAATTTAGAATAACAGACATCTGTATTATTTTGTATATAAGCGCAAGATGCTGTCCTGTCAGACGTACAGAAAGACCTGGAGAATCTGAAGATGGAAAATGCAGGTAATGCAGAACAGACAGTCCAACGTTCACATCCAAGCTGCTTACAAGAGTGACCATTTAATTTTTTACAGTAATTCTGAGCATGGGAACAATCAGCGACATCTCATCAATATACATTGTTATACATCCATACATACAGTCATGTACATTCATATACCGCCATAAACTATTATATACAGCCATATAAATTAACTGTTATATGCAACCATATTCATCCATAAACGATTATATACAGCCATATAAATGAACTGTTATATGCAACCATATTCATCCATAAACGATTATATACCGCCATAAACTGCCATATAAATGAACTGTTATATGCAACCATATTCATCCATAAACTATTATATACCGCCATAAACTGCCATATACAGCCATATAAATGAACTGTTATATGCAACCATATTCATCCATAAACGATTATATACCGCCATAAACTGCCATATACAGCCATATAAATGAACTGTTATATGCAACCATATTCA
Source organism: Denticeps clupeoides (assembly GCF_900700375.1). Classification (NCBI taxonomy): domain Eukaryota; kingdom Metazoa; phylum Chordata; class Actinopteri; order Clupeiformes; family Denticipitidae; genus Denticeps; species Denticeps clupeoides. The sequence continues at coordinate 60,452 of NW_021629830.1, read as the reverse complement.
TCCATAAACGATTATATACCGCCATAAACTGCCATATAAATGAACTGTTATATGCGACCATCCTGTCATAAAAACTCTTTAATCTCCTATAGAAATAAGCCATAACATAATCTACCATAAAGTACTGAATTATTCCTTCATTATTGCAGCACTTGTGGCAGAGCTGACGGCTCTAAAGATCCAAATGTATGACAATGAGCAGAACGTGGAGAACCTGACTCATCAGAATGCAGGTGCTGGATTGAAATGATCTCTAATCATATTTTCTTGGTGAAGATTTGGCTCATTTTTTGTGTTCCACCTACATCAGAACAAGCAGCAGAGCTGAAAGCTGTCAAGAACCAAATAGAAGATCTGCAGCAGAAGAACTCAGGTATCATGTGATGAACTCATTAACCAAGTTTACGTACCAGCGTAGTGGGGGTCTTCATTCTGTTCAGATATTTATGAATTTGTGTTGTAGAATAAGCAAAAATGCAAAAAGGAGACGGAGAAGTCCACTGGTTCTAGTAAAGCTCACGTAGGAACTGACTGTGGTTTTAATATTTTCTGCTCTGAATGCAGAGATTGGAGGACTGAAGACCAGACTAACATCAGTGGAGACCAAAGTGGAGAAACTGAACATCATGAATGCAGGTAAATGACGGAAAATATGCTGAACAAACTTTGATATGTGTGCATCTGGACTTTCTCTCACGTCTCAACATTACCTTGAGCTGATTAAATACAGAGATTCTGGGATTCTGCTGCCAAGCAGATTTATAATGATTTATAATACCCTTATTACAGGATATTTCGGTAAATAAAGAAAAAATGAATGAAATCTACTTTGCCTTTCTTGAGTTTCACACGTCTAAAACACAAGACAAACATTAAAAATAATTTTATATCACGGTACAAATGATCTAATAATAAAATGTAGAATCAAAGTTGTACTGGTATCCGATTGGCCCGTTTGTGTAGGGGGCGTGTCCATGTTAACACTAATGACGTGCAAAACAAATGTTTTTACTGACTGGAACCATGTTGTATAGTTCACTGTGTACTATATTTCACTTGGAATATATACAACTATATTATTTTACTTGTTCCGTAACAACACATTCAGTAGTGACGGGGACGGTCCCCCTGGGGCATACCTGTCAAGTTTTGGATTTGAAAATAAGGGACATTTTCCTGCGCCCACCCCGACCAAGCCCCAGTGTCCCTTACATTTTAAGACGGGTGACAAGAAAGCTAAAATCACCACTTGTCAATCACTTCTAAACTTCAGCTGGCTTTATGCACAGCTGCACCACTCCTGACCTTTGTTTCCTGTCCGCCATTATTGGACAAACTGATGAATCAGGTTTTTGGTACACAGCGTTGCCGTTTGTACCTCTGCACTTGTGACCTGGTCTGCCTCAGTGGCATTTCTCGTCACGAATGCTGACATCGCCCGGGCATGTTTTTGTGCCTGGCGGACATCATTCCTTCCCCCGTGTGCGACGCTAAAATCGCGGTTACAAATGACTGTCCCCCACCCCGCTCTTCTTCATAAAAAATACATTCGGTGTCCCATTGATCGCGGTATTGACACGAGGATGTAGTTTTTTTGGCAGGAGCGCCTTCCTTCTCTGTCCTGGCGTCCATCATCTGTCTGTTTCTTCTTCTTTTTTCCCGCGTCGTCACTCATCATCTCGTCATCTGACCTCACGCGCTAATCTCGCGAGAACTGCCACCTTCAGTACCTGTAGTAGCTACTGCAGGCGGCACTTATCGCGACATTAGCGACACAACTCGATTATTTTTTAAATAACGCAGATTAAAATACGGGAGATTTACGGAAAAATACTAATACGGGAGGACGGCGGGAATGAACGGGCCAAAACGGGATACTTGACAGGTATGCCCTGGGGACACAGTCAGGGTTAAGCGTCCCGCTCAGGGACACGATGGTAGTAAGTGGGGTTTGAACCTGGAACTTTGTGCTCTTCCGGTTCAGACGCGAGCGTGTTGGCCAAGGGTAAAACACACCAATAATAATGATTAAAAAGTGAAAGTGGCAGTAATTTGATTTGGGACAAATAGCGTTGACAGCACCTTGTGTGTGTGGAGTTTACATGTTCTTCTGTCTCGGTGTGGGTTTCCTCCTGATTCACTGTCCAGAGAGGCACTTTTTTTCAGCAAGAACAAGAGCCCAGAATTAATGTGATTGGCTGATATAATTTTTTTCAGCCAATCACAATGTTTCTGAGCTCTTGTTCTGTAGCGTAATCAGCTGAGTGAAACCAGCCAATCACAATGTTCTTAAGATCTTGTTCCTCCATCTGATTGGCTGAAAAAAAAGTGACATCATCAGCTTCGCTCTATTTAAGGGGTGAGCCGTGAAGAACTTAATCATTTCAGATTTACAAGAGTTCAGTATAGAGGTAGAGAAATGAAGGCGTGGAAGGCGTGGAAGAAGTTTGTTAGGTGGACCAAGCGTCGCTTCTTCAAGAAGGACGTTTCCGTTGAGCCCAAAATGACCGATCTGAAATCAGCTCAGATGGGTCAGGTTGAGGTGTTCGGGGAACAGCTCGGCACACTCGAGGTGGTGATGGAGACATTCCTGGAAAGGGATCCCGGTCATCGTAAAGAAGTGGAGGAGATGTTCATGGCCTCTAATAATAATCTGGAGATGGCTATTCGTGACACGACACAGAACAGCCTGGCTTGGCGTGAAGAGCTGAGGCAAATTGCCATCCAGGAGGCTGAGAATGAAGTAAAAGAAAGACTGAGAGAAGAACAAGATCTGGAACAGCTGCGATTGAGGAGCTTGAAGCACAGCTGAACGTGGAGATACACAACAGAGAAGAAGCAGAAAGGTGTTTCTGTAACGTGAGAGAAACTGGAACGCAGATGGAGATGGAGACACAGCTCCATACGCAGCTGGGGAGCATGCAGGCTCTTTATGAAGAGACGCTGCAGAACGAGAAGAAGGAGCAGGAAACGCTGAGAAGTCAAATGACAGATGAGCAGAGCAGGAGAGAGAAAGCTGAAAAAGAGCTTGAAGCAAAAGAGAAAGCAGGAAAGAGGCAGAGAGGCTTCTCCTGGAGACAGAGACAAACTTCCGTCATCAGCTGGAGAGCAAAGACAGTCTCCACGAGGAGACGCTCCAGCAAATGAAAAAGGAACTTGAGATGATGACAGCCGAACGTGACCATGAGCACAGAGCACGAGAAGAACTTGAAAAAGTGCTCCTCGAAGAAACATCTACCAGGAACGAACTGGAAAAACGTTTCCAGGACTTAAACAATACAAGCAAGAGGCAGGAGATTGAGGAAACCCTGAAGGTCCTCCTCAGAAGGGAGAAGGAACTGTGTGGGCAACTCGAGCAGACAGCGGACATGAGAGCAGCACTGGAGCATCTTCGAGAAGCTTCACAAGGAGACGTGGAGAAAAGAAAACAGTACAAGAACCAGGCTGTCCAGGTTGATCTGGGAGGCTGGCGAACAGGACGCAGCTATGCGGACATCGCAAAGGCGAGCGTAACATGAGCGTTATTACAAAATGCAAATACGCCAAATAAAGAATCTATATAGAAAAGATGAATGAAATCTCCTTTGACTTTCTTGAGCTTCACACGTCCAAAACACAAGACAAACATTAAAAACCACTATGTACTATATTTCACTTGGATTATATACAACTATATTCTTTTACGTGTTCCGTAACAACACATTTACGTTCAGTAGTGACGGGGACAGTCCCCCTGGGGACAGAGGGACACGATGGTAGTAAGTGGGGTAAAACACACCAATAATAATGATTAAAAAGTGAAAGTGGCAGTAATTTGATTTGGGACAAATAGCGTTGACAGCACCTTGTGTGTGTGGAGTTTACATGTTCTTCTGTCTCGGTGTGGGTTTCCTCCTGATTCACTGTCCAGAGAGGCACTTTTTTTCAGCAAGAACAAGAGCCCAGAATTAATTTGATTGGCTGATGTTGTTTTTTCCAGCCAATCACAATGTTTTGAGCTCTTGCTCGTTAGCGTAATCAGCCAATCAGAACTAGTTGAGTGATTTGAGTCATGCCGGATGGTTGACTGGAGCGGGGACCCGTCACCCCCGCTGGTCCGGCCGTGGTTTCTCCCGGACGGTTAAAGGCCGCGGACTTGGCGGCACCGCGGGCGGCGGCTGGCGGACATGGCGCTTCCGGACGGGACGTGGGAGAGCGGCCTGCGGGAACACTTCTCCCTGCTGTCCGTCGCCTCGGCCGGGGACGGGGACGGGGACGGAGCGGGGCTGCTCGGCCTGAGCGACGAGGTCCTGGTTCTGGTCCTGCGGGAGCTGGACCCGCGGTCCCTGCTGCGCCTGGGCAGCACCTGCGTGGAGCTCTTCCGGGTCGCGTCGTGCGACTCGCTGTGGACGCGCCACTTCCGGGTATGAGTCCACGTGTTTGTAGTGAGTTTGGAGGAGGTCAGAGGTCAGGGTTCCTACAGAGATGATGTCCAGCATGAGCTATATGTCCAGCTTATTTCACCACAGTAAAGTGTTTATTTCATATAATGAGCAGCTGAGGTGCCTTCAGGTTCTAGGTGTGGATATTGTGGGTCTGCGCCTCCTCTGTAAGAATGTAGGGTTCCTCAGGAGCCCCGTGTGATGTGGTTTGCTGTAGTAGCCTATAAACCAGAAGGTCCAGGTTCAAACCCCACTTACTACCATCGTGTCCCTGAGCAGGGCCCTTAACCCTGACGTGATGTAAAAATGTTCCTCCAGACGTCGTTCGGGGTGCCATACGTCACGGGTCCCGTCTCCGCCAAGGAGGCCTTCCGTCTCCTGTTCATGTGGAAGGCCCTCTTCACAAACCTGCACTGCAACCGGGTTTTCCAGGAGAGGCTCCTGCCCGAGAACCCACTCCACCCGCACAAGTACTGGGTCCAGTGGCTGGTTCTGGAGGAGAACGTCCCTCTGCCCTCGGTCCGGCTGCCCTGTGACGAAATCGAGGCTCTGTGGGGCATCGACAGGGGGCTGTTGGAGAAGAAGCTCCAAGGTGAGGTCTTCAGCTTTTTTTACACTGATTCATGAACTTGTCCAGAACCTTCTGGAGAACCAGAAGTTCACCAGACGTCTTGGCCGCCTGGCTCTCAGGAGGGTCTCTGTTCCCATTCGAAACTGGGTTTAATGTGTTTAATGTGGACTGAGGATCAGTCTGGATTTCAGACTCTCACCATTTCTCCTCGCAGAGAAAAGCGGCGAGGGCTTCTTGCTGAGGTTCGAGTGGAAGGAGCTGCATGGTCTCGCCCTCCTGCACCATGGCGGCGCTGAGAGGGTCCATCAGCACGTTCTCGACCAGCACAAACACAACGGTGGGGCTCCGCTCATCTGCGTGTAGAAAGAGGTCCAGAATCAGGCCGACTTTAAAATGTGCATTTCTGGCACGTTTGGAACACATGAACGATGGACCACGATGCTGCGCTTTTTCCCCGTTCTTCAGCGTTTACTTTGTCCTGGGATAAATTCCAACTTTATTTGCCACGTACACGGTACGGCACACGGTACGATATGCGGTGAAATGCTTTAGCGACTGATACCGAGCGCAGAATTGCAAATGTTGCAAGTATACAATGAAAAGCAATATGCAAATATTGCAAACATTACCAAATAATTACACTTTTACACCTTGAACATAAAATATGTGTAACAGGTGGGGAGATTGTGATTGAGAGTGAAAGTTGTGGCGTGTATTGGAGTTGGTCCTCCCGTCCACAGATCACGGCGAGCTGGAACGTCTCTACGCCCAGTACTCCCGCTGCCGCTTCCAGTGGCTCTTCACCTTCTGGCTGTTCCGCCAGCCGCCCGCGCCGAGCCGCCAGCTGCGCTGCATCTACCTGCAGTGGAAGAGGCACGACAAGAGGAAGGTGTCCAGCTGGGGGGAGACGCTGTGCGACGTCCACTACCTGGCGTCCCTCCACCACGTCACCGCCGACTACTGGAGGGGACACCTGGCCCAAGGGGACGAGGCGGTGGGTGAGTGGGCGTGGCCGGTTTTCCTCGTCCTACGTTGCGCCCCCACAGCGAGTCAACTTCTCTCCGTCCAGGGATCCAGACGGTGGACAACTACTTCTCCATGTGCAAGTCGCTGGTGGCCTGGGTCCTGGGGAGAGACTGGGGCAAACTGAAGCGCCGAAAGGTTCTCAACATCGCTCTCTTTTGGTCACTTTGTCAGGTCACCTTCAGGAGTTGGACTGGTTGTTCTGCTCATTTACATTTCCAGGACTTACGTCCTTATCCAGAGCACCTTACACTGAGTAGTGATGGGGACAGTCCCCCCCTGGAGACATTCAGGGTTAAGTGTCTTGCTCAGGGACATGATGGTAGTCAGAGGGGTTTGAACCTGGGTCTTCTGGTTCATAGGCGAGTGTGTTACCCACTAGGCTACTACCACCTTACAATCAGTAGTGACAGGGACAGTCCCCCTGGAGACACTCATGGTTAAGTGTCCTGCTCAGGGCTTGAGCCTGTGCTCTTCTGGTTCACAGGTGGGCGTGTTACCTGCTTCGTCTCGGCCCTATAACTCCTGATTCAGTCTAGCAGGCTTAGAACGTGTCTTGGTCATCATGAGGATTCAGGGTCTCCAGCAGAGACAAAGTGGATGACGTGCTTTGGCCGAATCGGCTCTTGTATGTTCTTCCTGCAGGTAGAACGTGTGACTGACCAGTGAAAAGTTCCAGGTTGCCCCTCCAGACCCCTGAGCAGGTTCTTCTGTTGTCTCGGCTGCCGTGTGTTGCCAGTGGTGGCCTAGCGGTTAAGGAAGCGGCCCCGTAATCAGAAGGTTGCCGGTTCGAATCCCGATCCACTGAGGTGCCACTGAGCAAAGCACCGTCCCCACACACTGCTCCCCGGGCGCCTGTCATGGCCGCTCAGGGTGATTGTTAAATGCAGAGGACACATTTCACTGTGTGCACAGTGTGCTGTGCTGCTGTGTCTCACAATGACAATCACTTCACTTTGACACTTTGACTTAGGTGTACGAGGACACGCTGACGGGCGTGTACCTGCTGCTGCGGCGCGAGATGCGGGACAGGCTGGTGGAGCGCGAGCGCTTCTGGGCCGTGGCCAAGGTGCAGATGAGCCGCGTCTGCGCGCTGGAGGAGGCGGCGCTCAACTACGCCAACTGGAGGATGGTGGAGACGCTGCCCTACTACAAGTGAGTGTCGCCTGGGGTCAGAGGTCGCCAGACTTGAGTGGTCGGTCATGTTCTCCTTCAGACCAGAACTTGGTTGAGTCAGATCTCCTCTAATGGAGTTCAGTTTTAGCTCTTTGGTGGTCGATCATTTGCTCTTGGAACCAGGACTACAATCTGAGCCTTCTGAAATACTGGGACCTCTTCCATGTCCATCTGGTCATCTGGTGTAATAAACACTGCTTCGTCACTGCTTCCATTGAAATGGTTAATCACCATTTGATCCACTTTGAAAGCCCTGGAAGATGGTTTAGGACGTGGAGGAACATTTCAGAACTTTCTTCTGAGCTCTGAAGGCCGGGCTGTGAGCGTGAGACGGGGAAGGTGTGGAGAACACTCGCTGAAGTCCATCACTCGGCGGGACTTTGAAGTGTGTGAAGGCCAGTGTGAGACAAAGCGGCTCGTAGCTTCAAACGTGGCACGTGGAGGGGGACGTTTGAAGTGACTCGCTGATGGTCCCGCAACAGGAACCCTCAGCAACAGAGTGAGGACCACAGGAACCCTCCCCGACGGAGCGAGGACCCGGAGGAGCTTTCATCATCAATCTCGTGGTCGGGACTTTTTATCTTTTCTTTTCTGCAGGTCTGTCCTCTTCTGAAGAGCAGAAACTGATCCTGAACCAGATTGATGTGGGGAATCCACTCTTCTTCTCACCAAAACGCCATGTTGTGTGTGTGTGTGTGGAGTTCACTGGTTGCTTTTGCTCAGTTTATTGATCTCTTTATCAGTATGACTAGTCACTTGATTTTTTTTTTTTTTTTATCATTTTAGACTCTTCCTGATCTCTGGGAACTCCATCTACCTCGACCACGTCCAGGGCTTCCTGCGTCGGAAGAGGTTGATCCAGGACTGGATCTACCAGGATGAGAACACCTGGGCCCGTGAGGCTCTCGCCGAGGAGCTCTTTTCCCTCCTGCAGTTCCACACCAAGATCTCTCAAGGTGACCGGTGCACCTCAACCACACCAGGTTCCTCAGGAGCAGAGAGTCACTGGCGTTCAGCAGATAGTCATGATCCCCAGATCGCTGGAAGTGTGTTAATTTACATAATTGCATTTTGAACCTCGTGATGAGACCAGCACACCTTCGTTCCTCTGCGCAGGAGAGGTTGAGAGCCCTGCAGGACCATGCTCCGTTGTGTACGCACAAAACGAGACCTACAAGACTGGCGTTAGTACATCTATAATAATTCCTCGTCCTAGCCAGCAATACGCCGTATAAAATTAAGTAATTTTTTCAGTCACATATTTATAATAGTGGATATAAAACATGTCATTCGAATGGAATCTTAACTTGATCTGCACTTTTAATCTGGTTCGGGCCGTACGGATTCGCCGCTGGTAAAAGTGCGGCCGAGTGGCGGCTTGGTCGTGCGTCGTACCGCGTACGTGATTCTATACGATCCCGACTTCCACTTCAGCCACAAGTGCATATATTTCACTTTCAGAAGATTTTCTCGTACTTTTCCCCTCAATTTCCATGATGCAATGTTTTGGGGGGGGAATTTACATAGTCGTTTTGAATATTCATGAGGGGATTTGCATTTAACATGTATGGTTTAAGAGGGCGGAATATGTGGAATTTATTAAGCTGATCTTTTTCTAAATGAGACCCCTGGTCCTACAGATGGACTTCACGGCGACTCCGTCACCGCGCAGCTCAGCCGCCTGGTCTGGCTGTTCCTGCACTCCGGTCAGCAGATGTACCTGGACGGCGTGAAGGAGATGGTGTTCCGCTTCGCCCAGGAGAGCTGGGGCTGCTACCACGCCCTCTCACCCGCGGCCATACCCGACCCGGGGGAGGCCAGGTGACCCGAGGGTCATGGCAACTGGACTCTGAGAAATTATGTCTTATCATTTTTTTATTGAGTCTTTTAATTTTTTTAAGATAAGAATTAATGAGATTTGACACCTTTTTAGGCTTTTTTTTTTTTTTTTTTTTTTTTTTAAATCCTATTTGGAAAAACTTTTAATGACTGATGACCTGTCCATGCACGACTTTTTAACTTATTTAAAATGTCTTTTTTGCCCCTGTTTATCACTGTATGTTACAGATTTCGCTTTGAATCTTGGCAAGGTGCTGCCTCCTATTTATATTTTCTAAATCTGCCTGTGTGTGTGTGTGTGTGTGCGCAGGTTGGCCCCCCTGAAAAGTGATTTTTCATCTCCATTTTAAATAAAACATCAGTCACCTGCTCCAGGCGTCGGTCTTGCTTCATTATTAACCATGTGGGTTTTATTCATTTCCACCAGGTCTTAAAAAAATATTTTATTTGGCATCTGTACAAAGTCAACAATTTTACAAAATTGAAAAATAGTTAATACTTTATGAAACGTATATAAATAGAACTTTGGCGTTCATAAACGTTCTAGCAGGAAAGAAACCCCAAAAACGAAACGAAAAGCTCAAACTTGAAAGAGTCCAAACGTCAAGATCAGCCAACCAGCGGCTTCCTTCATGGCCCGCCTCCTTTTGTCCACGCGGTCCAATCACCATCCTCGGCTCACGGTGGAGTGTCAAGGGTGAGCTGCTGATTGGTCAGCGCTGCGAGGGTTATGGTCGTGTGATTGGCCGTCGGTTCTAACAGGTTCCCTTTCACCTGAGTGCGGTTGCATTGTTGGTTGCGATGGCATCTGCGTGACACCTTTCATCGTCCAGGAGGACCAAATCGAAGTAAAGAACGTAGAACACATTCTGTAACAGACGGACGTGGAACAATCATGCGGGCGCTCGGTGTCGCCCCCTGCTGCATAGATCAGTAAAGGCACATGAAACGAGATCATGCACGGAACCTCTTAACCCCTAACACATGCAGAACAAGAAGCAGAGACGGGGCGTGTCCACGCCCTCGCCGCGCCCAAGATACCTGAGAGGAACCGCGCTTCAGTCGGGTTCCGAGTCGCGTCTTCTTCTCTTTGGAGAATTTCTCTATAAAATTTCTAATAACAAAATTCCTGGTTCTTCACCCCAAGATTTTTTTTTTTCCTTTTACAATTACGCAAATTGATAAGAGTCGTCCCCGCCCCGGAGGAAACGGACGCAGCCCCGCCCGCCTCCAGCTCCAGGGCGGCAGGTTGTGGGCCGAGGACGGGTGGAGACACGCCTGGCAAACTGAACTACAAATCCCATAATGCCTCAGAGCACCAGAACACACTCCCGCCCTTCATGAGGACAATAAATACACACACACACACACACACACACACACACACACACACACACACACACACACACACACACACACACACACACACACACACACACACACACACACACACACACTGAGGACGTTGTAAACACTCGTTCACAGCTTGGATTCCCAGAACGGAGCTTCAGACCCGCCGCGTCTTTATTCTCCTCGTTTTCGTACGAAATAAACATCCTGAGCGGCGCCGGGAGACGTCACTGCGTCACACAGTTGTCCCCCATGTCCTGGGCGTAGCGGTCGGAGATGATGGTGCGGAGCTCGTCGATGTCCTTCCTCAGCTGACAGACCTCCAGCAGCTTCGCTCTCAGCCCGCCCTCCAGCGGGGGGCGCTCGTTCTCTTCTCCCGGCAAACCCGTCGCTAGGGGGCGAGAGGGAACATTTTACATTTACCAGACGCCCTTATCCAGAGCATCTTACAGTAGTTACAGGGACAGTCCCCCCCTGGAGACACTCAGGGTTAAGTGTCTTGCTCAGGGACATGATGGTAGTAAGTGGGGTTTGAACCTGGGTCTTCTGGTTCATAGGCGAGTGCGTTACCCACCAGGTTTGAAACCACGTATCTGGGACACCAGTGACGACCTCTGCGTGAACTCACACTTGATGCCCAGCAGCAGTGCCAGGTTGGGCTCTTTGCCCTGTGCCCGCTGGGTCAGGATGCTGCAGAGTCCCTTTAGGTCCAGCAGGCAAAGGGACATCTCCTCGAGCAGAGGCCCCGCCTCCTTCAGCAGTGGCCCCGCCTCCTGGGGAGCAGCCTCAGGGACTCCACGCACAACAGCCTCCTCCACCGGCCTCCGCTTCTGCTGGAGTGGGGAGAACAACGTACAGCCTGAGACCGGAACTGACGAGAGAGCGCGCGAGAGAGAGAGAGAGAGAGAGAGAGACACAGACACACACTCTCTGCACATTATAACACATGAACTTTCTGCCGCGGCACAAAGTGAAAGAAAACAGCCAATGAGAGCGAGAGGTGGCGCTCAGTACCTGGTGCAGTTGGACTCTGAGCTCGTCACACACCGTCCTCTCCTGCTGGAGACGCTTCTCTACGTCCTGGTGACGACACAGACACGGTGAGTTTCTGTCCAGACTAAAGGGTTAAAGGTGAAAGGTTATTTATTTTCTTACCATCAGATCCTGGCGGAGCTTCTCGATCTGCTTCTTCTGACCATCAATCAGCTGCAAACAGGTCAGACATTCACCACAATGCCCTCTCAGCGTGAGAGTGTGTGTGTGTGTGTGTGTGAGAGAGTGTGTGTGTGCGCCTCACCTGGCTACTCTCTGTGTTTTCCTCCTGCAGGTGTGTGTTTGTTCTCTCCAGTTGCTTCAGGTCCAGCATGGGCAGCCGCACTCCATCCTCCAAACACTGCTCCACCTTCGCCTGCAGACTGTGTGTGTGAGAGAGACAAAAGACAAAACAGCTGTATTAACAGAATTCCAACAGAAGGTTGTGTGTGTGTGTGTGTGTCTGATTTAGGGGGGTGGCACCTGCAAGAAAGTGTCCCTTGAAAAAGTAAGCAACCCAAATAGATAAATACACCATCCATATATATATATATATATACACACACACACACACACACACACACACACACACACACACACAAAGATGTCGCATTCAACTTCTCAGCATGCCTCAATACCGCCGCCATATTAAAGGAAGCGCTTCTGTCCTGACGCCTCTATATACTGTATAGCTAGTTCATCGTCTGTAGTTAAGTCTCGTCGTACGGACCTGTCCCGTCTATAGTCATTTTTTTCCAAATAAGCAGGTAAATATATTTCATATTATATATAAAAAAAAAAAAAGTGTTCTCATAGTGAACATGGCCTTCAATCATCTCTAAAGCTACAAAAAATCTGAAAGCCTTCTTCATTTACTGTTTATTTAGAGTAGAAAGTGCAATAAAAATGCATTTTACCTAAAATAATGAATAATCATGATTACAATATTGATTAAAACATTTACATTTAAGGCGTTTGTCAGACGTCCGTATCCAGAGCCACTTACAACGTGCTTCCATGTCACCATGGATGAAGTGGTCAGTTCTGGTTCACTAGGACCCCCAACTATGAATACAATCTTTTTATTCACTCTGTTGTAGATTCTATACAGAAGAAGGTTACAAGTTCATCTAAATCTTCTCTAAAGAGGAAGGTCTTGAGCTGCCGTGTGAAGGTGCTCAGTGACAGAGAAGAGTCAAGACGGAGAAGAGTCTAGATGAGCGTCTTCCTCGTACCTTCAGAGATGGAGGGACCAGGCGAGCAGTACTGGAGGCTCGGAGTATATGAGGTGCAGTGCGAGGTGTAATAAGGGCTGTGAGGTAGGATGGTGCTGCTCCATGTTTGGCTTTGTAGGCCACCATCAGTATTTTGAACCTGATGGTGCAGCTACTGGGAGCCGGTGGAGGGAACGTAGCAGAGGGGCGGTGTGGAGAACTTGGGAAGGTTGAAGATCAGTCCTGTATGAGTTGTAGAGGTCGGATGGTACATAGTGGTAGACCAGCTAGAGGGGAGTTACAGTAGTCCAGTCGTGAGGTTACTAAGGACTGAACCAGGATCTGGGTGGGATATTCACCAATCGTGATTGTCGTTTTGGCCATAATCGTGCAGCCCTCGCTCTAACTCCTGGTGTCCATTCACTGTTGTGGCTCCATCCACAAACTTACTCGCCATTTTAAAACTTTCAGGTACTTCACTACGTTCAGACATGATACAATACAGAGTCACACGTTCCTTACTGTTACTGTTACCATAAATCACACAAGTGCAGGCTGATGGCTCCGCCCACCACGTAACGCTGCAGATAAACACCAGAAACGCATGAAGCGAACAGGAAACCGCCACACCTCTGCACCGTGGCCACCAGCTCCTTCTCTCTCCTCTGCTGCTTCTGGATCAGCGCCTCCTTGTCCTGGAGCTCCGCCCGGCTCTCCTCCAGGCTCCTCCCCAGATCAGTGGCCCGGGTCTGGAGTTCCCCCACCTGAAGCTGCAGGCCCCCCAACTGGTAGGACGAGAGACGGGACGTCAGTAACCTACTGACCCCTGCTGGTGAAGCCACGCCCAGATTGTTTGATGGGCAGTAGCCAGATTATTGTGTGTGTGTGTACCTGGTCTAATGACGGCAGGTCTGCCAGGTATTTCTCCAGAGTCTCTACACGTTGCTGTTTCTCCAGGTTCTGCTCCTGCTCCCGCTGACATTTCTTCTTCAGACTGCTGATGTAGCGGTCGCGGGTCTTCATCTAACACACACACACACACACACACACACACACACCCTCAGTACGAGCACCATGGAGTCGTGACACCGGGCCACTGCTCCTCCACCCACCTTCTCCTCCAGCTTCTTGATGTCCTCGGTGTACTTCTGCGTGTTCTGCTTGAGGAACTCGTTGAGGTGGACGACCTCCAGCTCGGCGGCGGCCAGCCTGCGTCCCAACTCGGCACTTTCACCACACAGGGGGGCGCCGTGCTCCAGGAGGGTCGGCGGGACGGGCGCTTCGTAATGAGGGTCCTGCCAGAGACAGCCAGTCACACCAGATAACTGTACACGTCCGACAGAACGTCCAGAACGTCCACTTCAGACGAGGAAAGGGCAGGACGGGGAGGATCAAGGAGCGCAATTCTTATTTAAATCAAGATAACCAGGAAAAAAGGGAGGGGGTTTAAAAAGTCCTGAATCAGGAAGTAGTCACGCATACAGGCTCCTCCCCCTTTAAACCTTGTTCACTAAAACCCCATTAAGGTTCATTTTCCAGATACCTCCATGTCAGTAAAAGTTGCCCATTACCATAAAAATTCATCTTTTAATTGGATAACCTGTGCAACATCACATGAGTCCAAGCCCCGCCCTCAACTGTACTGTAGCGTATTCTCTCCTGTCGCCTCACGGCGCTTCGTACGCGTACGAAGCTGCGGGTGACGGTAACCGGCTGTGCTACCTTGGGTTTAAGATAGAAGGGCTCGTCACAGCGCCCCCTCTGGTTCTGGAGGACCTGCTTGGCCCTCAGCTCGTTCTCCCGGATCCGGGAATGGAGCTGCAGGATCTGCTGCTTCTGTCTGCAGAACACAAAGAGAGAGAATTTGAAAAAGTGTATTCATGGCGTCCCTCTCTGCATCACTCCTTCCTTTCTTTTTCTCTCTCTCCTGGAGTCGGGGTCACCTGTAGGGTCAGTCGAAGCCCATTGAGACGTACCGTATGTGATTATGGGCTAAATAAGAAATAAATGTTGTTGTTGTTGACTTGTTTTGTTTGTAGCAGAAAATAAAAAATGAGCAAACAGCCAATGGCAGCGCCACCAGCTGGCCGCAGAGGCCACTGCATGTGTGTGTGTGAGAGAATGCCAGCGTCTCCTGTTTCCTCTGGCACCGAGCATCGTTTCAGCAGCCAGGTCTCAGCGGCGCCGCACACGCGCTCAGGAACATGCCGCTACAATCACGACTGCTGAAGGTCAGAACGTTCCTGAAACGCGCCGCTCCAGCACGACCTCCGGACGCACCAGGTTCTCTGGACCGTGGTGCAGCAGAATATAAACAAGCAGGAAGGTTCTATGTTCCGTGCCACCTGTTCTCTTATACAGGGCTAGTGGGGACCTTCAGCTGTGGTGTGTGTCTGTGTGTGGGTGTGTGGGTGTGTGTGTGTGGGTGTGTGTGTGTGGGTGTGTGTTCTGCTCCCTCACCTGTCGATCTCCAGCTCCCTCTGGCGCAGCAGACCCTCCTTCAGCTTCACCAGGGTATTGACTGGAAGTGAAGCGTTGGTCAGCACCTGCTGAGAGGAACGCAGAGGAAACGGTCACACACACACACACACACACACACACACACACACAGCAATGTGACCGTCTTCATTTCACCATTACCGACCTACACCAATCTAACAGGACCTGTTTCGGGCGTGTCCCCACATGTCCCCACATAAACACACACAGACCCTGTGTCCCGTCTCTCTGTCCCGAGTTCAGGGCTAAAAATGGAGAGCGATTAGGGGCCGTATATCAGCAGCGTGGTCTGAGCGAATCCAGAGGAATGTAGCGCGCACACACACACACACACACACACAAGCTCTTGACAAGAACCAGGTGCTCCAGTTACAAACATCTTCATCCCACTTCACATACTCTAAAGGGAGTGTGTGTGTGTGTGTGTGTGTGTGTGTGTGTGTGTGTATACTCACCATGGTGGAGGCTGTCACCATGACAACAAACACTAAAATATACAAGAGCAGAGATCTTCGGGGTTGAATTCAGACCAAAATCAGACCGAATCGGACTGGATCTAGAACCGATACACACATTCGTAGGTGCTGACAGGAGTGTGTGTGTTGTTTTTTTGGACTGTGGCAGGTCTGAAGCCAAGTGTGTGTATGTGTGTCTGTGTGTCTGTGTGATTTATCTGTATGCTGAGAACAGAACACCAGGTGAGCCGTGTGTGTGATGTGTGGTGTGATGTGTGTGTGTGTGTGATGTGTGTGTGTGTGTGATGTGTGTGTGTGTGATGTGTGTGTTGCAGCTGATGGCGGCAGCATCTGAAGACACCTGAGCAGACATGGGTTTCTCGGTTTGAATTATTACCCCACACACCATCATAATAATCGATCATATTTGATGATATAATCACATATTTCGTCGTGTTCATTTTTGCCCCAAAACCATGATGTTAAAAAAATAATAATACAAATATTTCACCCTGGGAGGCCGACGCCCACCTCTCCTCATCCCCGCCCCCGCCGCCTCCTCCAGCTCCACTACATGTCCTCATAAGGAAGTGTGTGTGGATCTAAAACTGGGGGCTTCATTTTTCTTCTCTGACGGAGGGACGGCTGAGAACAGCAGAGTCGAGTAAACTTTCCCAGAATTCCCGGGGTCCTTCGTGTCTACTGTCCCTTCTGTGGCTCGCAGAGGTCACACAGCACACACACACACACACACACAACATACACCACATGCTACACACTGCACACACAAAATCTAAATAACAGAGTTAATCCCACAAATGGAAAGACAGGAATAAGAGACGGAGATCCAACACACACACACACACACACACACACACACTTACACACAGAGACACACACACTTCCAAATCGAACGGACTCGCCCAGGCCAGGTGATTGGACCGTTTGTTTCCATGAGTCTGTGTGTCTGGTCATGCCTGCTCTTTCTGTCTCACACACACAGACAGGGGGTAGAGTGAGTGAGGTGGGTGGGGACGAGGACACTCCTATTTTGTCCTTTTATTCTCCTCATTCTCTCCCTCGCTCCACCCCTCCCTTCATCTCCCCGCTCCACTTTTCTTCCATAAACTTTCCGGACGGATCCACCAAGCGCCCAGACACCCTGAGGCCCGGAGTGACAGCGACGTCCCACAGCGTCCTCCACATCACACAAGGTCCAGCAGCCAGGTAAGATACACACACACACACACACCACCAGTTTCTGACAGAATTCCAGACGTTTGGTGTGGGAATGATCCAGATTCACGGAGAAGATGATTTTCTCACAAATCCACAACTGTTCTACTGGGAGCCTGATGCTCTCTTCCATAAATTCCAACCCACAACCTCACAGACACACACACACACACACATCCACCCAAAGCATCAGGTGGAGTTACAGAACCCCACCACCAACCAAAACTGCCGTTCAGCCGTAGACTTCTTTCATGATCTGGCGACCTTCTACTGCTCTTCTCACAGAAGAGTCCAATTACAGAAACAGATTAGACTGTAAAACAGGAAATTTTACATAAAATATTTCCATGTCGCTGCAATCTCCTGGTGTCAAATTAAAAGCGGAAAATTCCCGTAGCTTCTACGGTGCCGTGCCTGTGTATGTCCAGGTATCATCAGGAATTAAAATACGCTGCTAATTATTACATGGAGTCGTATTAACAAGTTTAAAGGCAGATCTCAGATGTCACCAGATCTGTAACCAGATGAAGGTGAAGAGATTGTCAATGTGAGGCACAGCGCATGGTGACACGGTGAAACGTGTCCTCTGTATTTAACCGTCACCCTTGGTGACAGTGGGCACCATGACAGGCGCCTGGGGAGCAGCGTGAGGGGACGGGACCTTCATCAAGGGCACCTCAGTGGCACCTTGGCGGTTCGGGACTCGAATCCACAAGCCTCTGATTAAGGGGCCACCACCACCTCCCCAGGTGATCTCAGACCTCAGTTAACATCCCTAAAGTTGCAGACGTGTTGGCTTTATCGTGTTTAGATGTAGGGTGTTCTTGAGGAACTTTTATAGCGAATGATGAATTATTTGTGTGAATTATTAATGATGCAGCATGGAAAGTGGTCTTACGGGGTGGGGCGGTGGTGACCTAGCGGCCCTGTAACCAGAAGGTTGCCGGTTCGAATCCCGATCCACCAAGGTGCCACTGAGCAAAGCACCGTCCCCACACACTGCTCCCCGGGCGCCTGTCATGGTGCCCGCTGCTCACTCAGGGTGATGGTTAAATGCAGAGGACAAATTTCACTGTGTGCACCGTGTGCTGTGCATCACATGTGACAATCACTTCACTTTTACTTTTTTTTTTTAATCTGGGACTCCGCCCCAACATAATTCTGTAGTCATGGTAAACTATACGGAGTCGGGACAGCTGAGGGCTTCGGGGCGACGCCGTTACGACCCTCAGACATCCCGCTCTCCTCGTAGGGGCCCGGGTCCTCGTTAAAACCTCATTAGAAGTTCCTGCAGGACTGACGTATGTCAGAACCTCGTTACGGTCTGTCGACTGCGGCCCCTCCCCCGACACGACCCGACTGACCCTCATGGAAAGTTGGGCTCCCGACCAGCCAGCTGGACGCTGCGCGCAATCCCAACATGAATTATTTGTCCAGGAGCCGAGCCAACGCAACTTTCCACGTTTCCTTCTTCGGTATTCTGGCCGCTCGCTTTATTTAGTATGTCGGGACGAGATTGTTTGGCAGCCGCGGTGAAGATATTCCGGGTTTCCGACGTAAACTTTTCCATCTTGTCCAACAGGCAGCAGACGAAGGAAGGGCAAGATCGACCAATCGGGCGTGGCGGTTTATCTTATCTCAGGTGACCTTTCGAGGGGACGTCCCAGAGTGGCGAAAAGCCTGTAGAGGCCGTCACAGACACGGTGGCGCGTTGTCATGTGACCCGCGCGGCGGCCTCGGCTCTGGACAAGAGCCACGGCCACTTACCCACGATTCCCTGTGGCCGTACTTAACCAGCGTCCGCCGTGGGAACGTGTCCCAGAGCGCGAAACAACATGAAAAAAATGTCCTCAAGACGCCACGCAGCCTACGCTGCGGGGACGGTACGTCTGGCGGCCGGGTCGGAGGCGCGTTCGTCATTGAGAGAGCGTCCGAGCCTCTCGGAGGTCGAGCCTAAGAATAACCGCGCCGCGGCTGTCAGCAGCTCACCACCGGCGCCGCGGCAGATAAGCGTCCTCAGAGGACACGTTAACGCGTTAACTGCTGTGGTGTTGAAGGATGGACAAGAGTCCAGGGCTCCTGTTAATCCAGACCAGCTTCCCCTCAGAGAACAAATCCCACCTGCTGCAAAGCTTGCATCCATTCCCAGGGAACTAAGTCCTTGCAGGACCCTGGTGAGAACCCATATTTGCTCAAATGCGAGTAACCGAGACCGGTTGTGCAGATCAGATATGGACTTTAAAACACGGGATGTGGTAGATCTTTCCAACCCCCAGAGTGTTCCTCAAAGACAGACAGTAACCAGAATTTGCATGCACCTTCGGGTTGGGGATGAAGATGTGGGTGTGTGAAAAACCAACAACGCTGCTTCAGCGTCTGGTTCTATTAGAATTTTCCAGAATCAGTAACCTGGGAAAACTGAAACCCAGAGGTCCAGAGTTGAAGAACCCTGAATTAGAGTTTAACATTAAGACCCATAAGACTGATATTTGAATGTCTTCCACGCCTCTCATTCACCTTTTCTGCTGCTCCTCCCACCAGCTCCGCCCACGAAGCCTCTGGTTACCTGGACAACCATCTGTCCGTCATTTCTTCACTGCTCCCTCCCCACTGCTACACACTTCTCTCCTTTCCATACCATCTGTTCTCTGCACTAACCTCCAGCAGCTGCCGCCACACACACCCACCGCTGCAAAAGCCCCGCCTCCTGGCTCGCTGCTGGCTGGCCAATCAGTCATGGAGAAAGTGAGTCACATGACCCGCTCGGCCATCCGCCGGGCGTCCACCATGGAGATAAACCCGCAGGCCAAGCGCAACATGCAGGACCTCTTCGTCAACTTCTGCCTCATCGTCATCTGCCTCATGCTCATCTACATCATCGTCCAATTAATGTGAGGGGGTGGGGCCACGGGTCTCCTCACAGGGCCAATGGGGACTTGAGAAATTGTCATGGGGAGGGCAGTTTAGGGGACTTTCTGTCCTGTTCTCTGTAAGATGATTGGTCGTTAGGGAAGTTGTCTCACGTGTAGCACGACGAGTTCATTCAGGAGAACCGGAAGTGCTTTAACACACACAGAACCATGGGTGTGTCCGTCACCGCTCCCCCTGCATGCCACCAAACACTGTCTGTACCCACAATGCACTGCTGACAACGATGTGCCTCCTTGACCTCCCTACACGCACACAAACTGTGTAATAAACGTCCTCCCAAGCACCGCTGTGTGTGTGTCTGGTGTTCACTTTCACACAACACTAACACTCCCTAGAGGTCAGGAAGAGGTCAGCCCAACAGGCAGCGTTACATGTGATAAATGAAACGTATTAAAATGAAGAACGTTAATGTAGATAAAATAACTACTAAAACTACTACTAAAATCACAGCTAACAAAACACGATTTCTCACTGAACTGGAGAATAAAGCCATAAATGGGGACCGTCCAATAGGAATGCTCCATATTGACCCTCCTGTCGGACAATCATGACTTGTATTTTCGTCCTGTCTGTCAAATCCAGCTCTTTCCACAGCAGCCTGTAAGAAAGGAGCTAGGAATGGTGTAACCCACTCGTCCGCCACGTTCGGCCAGAAACCCCGCCTCCTGGCTCCTCCCACCATGGACCTGGTGAACAACCGCGGCCTCAACCTCCTCCTCAACTTCCTGCTCATCGTGGTGGTGCTGCTCCTAATGCTCATCCTGGTCAAGCTCATGTGACCATGACAAAGCCCACCCCGCCCCAACACTGAAGCGTGAAGATGCGCCTCCTGCCCTCTGCTGGTGAAACTGATGAACTGCAGGCAGCCACCTGGAGATCTGGGTGTGGGTGTGTGTGTGTGTGTTATCACAGACGTGGGACGAGACAAAAGTGGGGTTTCTGGTGTAAATATTATACGGAGCGCACACTTATACGACACTTTAGTTGTTAGGAAGTGAACGTAATGCGAGTTGACGACACGTGTTGTTTATAACTCAGTTCCTGTATTAACAGTTAACAAGAACCAATAAAGCATCTTGCCTTTTTATTTCACAATTCATATCAAACTCTCTGCCTGTATCTTCTAATCCGTAACGACACATTCAACACACACGTCATGGTTTTTATAATGTGGCCGTGAGACGCATTTCCCCAATCTGTCCACCAGAGGGAGACGGACTCCATCAGTCAGCCACCGGGCTGATCTAGTAAGGTCCTGGAGACCAACCGGCTGTGTCCATGTGACAGAAGGTGAACCAGCGATCTAATTAGAAAGTGGAAACCTGCCATTACTGGAGGCCCGAGGCGTATTACCTGAGTAAGCTCCGCCTCCTGCCTCAGTCTGTCCTGCTGCCAGGCGGCCAGGCCACACCCATCCGGCCCAGGCCGGAACTCCATCTGCTCACTCAGCCACATCTGGGTGCGGACGGCCGGCTGGATGGGCGAGCCCCCTGGCGCCGCCCTGTGGGCCGGCGTGGGCGGCTTGCTCTCGGGTAAGGCACTGTAGGCGAGGTCCAGCGTGGCGGGCTTGAGCGGGGAGGAGCAGGACGAGTCTGTCTTGCCGTCGGCCGGGTCGCAGCGGTAGCGGGAGGAGCTGGTGTCCGTGGACGCGACGGAGGACGAGAGGCGGCGGAAGCCCAGGGACGAGAGGTCATGGTTGTGGGGGTCCTGCCTGTACCCGTACAGGAGGCCCCGGTCCAGAGAGCCGTGGGCGTCGGCCCGGTAGGACGAGACCCGTCCTGTGGGGCTGGTCTTCTCCTGCCCAGTCAGTCGGGTCAGGGATGACCAGCGCCGCACGGGCCGGGGGTCTTTCATGTCCAGGGGCGTGTCTAGGGGGGACGGCAGCTGGCAGCTGCTCCAGGGACTCCCGGCTGGAGAGGGGGACGGAGCGCCGAGTTGGGCGGAGCTGGAAGGGGACGGCATGACGTGGGCCGTGGGGATCCCGGAGGAACCCCGCAGCGGCTGGAAGGACAGGGTGGTGCTGGAGCTGGAGCGGTCTGAGGGACAGAGGGACAGATTTATTAAGGCGAGGAACTCGTGAAAACATCATAGTGATCCAGATATAGACAACACACACACACACACACTCCCAAGTCTGCAGTGTGGAAATCCCAGAAGCGTAAACCCAGTCATGCAGCTCCGTGGGGTGAAGAACCCGGATCGAGTCCTCACACGGCACGCTGGACCGGTGTGTGTGTTAGTGTGGCAGGTCACATGACTGTCAGCACCGGACAAACAGAAGAAACGACAACACTGCCACACGCCACACACACCGACACCGCCGCCGGGGTGTTGAGCAACCACAGGAAACAGAGAGCAACACCCTCAGGCTGTGTGTGTGTGTGTGTGTGTGTGTGTATAATGAACAGCAGGGTGTGGATTGTTGTTGAAGGTAACTGAGGGAAACTGATCATTAGAGACCGAGATGAAATGCTGAGCTGTGTGTGAGAGAGTGTGTGTGTGTGTGTGTGTGAGAGAGTGTGTGTGTGTGTGTGTGTGTGTTCACATTAAAATATGCTGAGCTTTCAACACAATGTAATTGTGGCCTGCAGTGGGAGGAGCAGAGGAACACACACACACACACACACACACTGAATACGAGGTCAGGAGACGCTGATGATCCGCACGACATCACAACACGGACAAAAAAAACCGAGAGAACCTGGTACCACAAACACACACTTCATCCTGCACCTTCAACTACTCAACATCTGATCAATACGCAGGTACTGATCCATCAGAACGTCCCTGCACGTCCTCACCAGAGAACCAGTAACACACTGAAAGAGGATTTAATGGGACAGAGAGGTGAGACGTTCCACCCGACAACAGAACAACAAACCTGCAGCTTCTCTCCAGCGGCCTGGAGGTGTGAAGTTGGAGCTTCTGATGATCAGCTGTGATGATGATGATGATGATCTGCAGATCCTGACCCTCAAACATCTTGATCTCAGCCCACCTGTGACCACATGGACGGCAACATCGCTCTGGCTTCCACACACACACACACACACACACACTCTCCAAAAGCCTGACGAGGAAGTGTGGAATCCTCTGGGAGAAGCTAACCTACTTTAGAACAGGTCCCGCCTCCCATCACCACTCCGGGGGACGGGAGCTCCGCTGAAAGGGACGGAAATGAGTCATCATGCAGCGGAGTCCCACCAGACACTCGAGGACGTTCATCTCGAGCTTCACGGCCAAAAACGTCCTCCTGAAGAAACCATCAAACGGAGACGAGCTCTGCCAACAAATACCAACCAGCTGAGACATTCCGTGGAGGAGATCCGTTCCCCCGTTACCTTGGGAACCGGAGAGATCTGGCGGAACTTCAAACCGCCTCCTTTTACAAGAACATTCGGGGTAAAGACGTCACCCCCGAGGAACGTTCATTTCTCGCACACATAGAAACGGTGAACGAGTGAAGAACATTCCAGACTTTTACACGTCCTACACGTGGTGCCACGAACTGGCCGGGATTCGCCACGACCCCCCAGACCAGTGGACCAAACACATCATTTGATGGCGACTAAAGCCGCGTCCGCAGGAGAACGTTATCTGAAACGTTGTGGTCCCCGCGGAGACGTGGAGAACGTAGGCGGCGCTGTAACTGTTGTCCTGCCGTGTCTTTTCATTAGAAACGTGCAGCGTGTTGTATGCAGGACGCGTTCGGGGTTAAAGGTCAGGTTGGACACGCGGAGAAAAGAAAGAAATTCAATCTGGAACCCGCTTTAGAAAAGAACAATTTCCTGGCATCGCCGCGCATCACCTTGTAAACGAGTTAAGTGGGAAGTTGGGAACGGCGTGGCGGGCGGAGCCAGGGAGCGTTCCGCTCGAACCTCCACACCGAGCACAGACTTCGTCCTTCATGGACCTGCAGCAGCTGGACGGGCGCTCCGGCCCCGCGGACAGAGCTAATCTGCTGGTTCATCACAAAGTTCACCAAACCTCACCTGGACATCACGATACTCTGTCCCACGTCCATCGGTTATTTCTGATAATAAATAGTTTATTAACGTATAAAACCACTGGGCGTGTCCCAGCACCTCTACAGTGACATGGTGCTAGTAGCCTAGCGGGTAACACACTCGCCTATGAACCAGAAGACCCAGGTTCAAATCCCACTTACTACCACCGTGTCCCTGAGCAAGACACTTAACCCTGAGTGTCTCCAGGGGGGGACTGTCCCTGTCACTACTGGTAAATATGGTAAATGGCCGCGCGAATCCACTTAAAAGTAGATTTCTGCCGCTGGACCTCATGGAATCGCGTCCCCTGCTGCGTGGCGTGGTGAGGGAGGAGAAGGAGGATATTTCCGGCGCTCTGCACTCGATACCTGCTGCGGTGATCCCACCGCCAAAATAAGAAGGTCCGAAAAGGGACACCGCCGTAGCGCAGGGGGACGTAAAGACGCCTGTCCGCTCTGGCCGTAGATCGCTCTGCTGATCATGCAGGCACCAACCGCGGCCACCTTCAGTCCACAGGACCCCTCACCAGGACGAGCTGGGTCAAGGACGTCATCTGGCACCGCGGAGCCGGAAGCTCCGTAAATACCAAGCGACCTCCTTTCGCCGGCCCCGCCCGGGTATTCCGGAGCCGCACCGGCGACGCCCAGAAGTAATTATGCTGCCGCTTAATTAGAGACGAGGGTCGGGGGGGCGCGGCCTAGATCCACCGCGGAGGAGGAACCTCTACCTGTCATGGCCGCCCGCGGCACCGGGTTTCACCGCGTCACGTCTCTCAACCAGAACCCGAGTCCACCGGCCGGCGTCCTCAAGGTCACGAAAGCAGGTGAAACAGTCACCCGCCAAGCTCCCCCGGGCGGGACACCCGACACCCCGGCGGGGGGTTCTACCGCGGGAACTCCGGGGGGGCGGAATAGTCATCTGGACACATTTACATTTACAGCATTTACCAGACGCCCGTATCCAGAGCGACTTACAGTCAGTAGTTACAGGGACAGTCCCCCCCTGGAGACACTCAGGGTTAAGTGTCTTGCTCAGAGACACAACGGTAGTGAGTGGGATTTGAACCCGGGTCTTCTGGTTCACAGGCGAGTGTGTTACCCACCAGGCTACTAACACCCAGTATTTACAGGGACAGTCCCCCCCTGGAGACACTCAGGGTTAAGTGTCCTGCTCAGGGACACGATGGTAGTAAGTGGGGTTTGAACCTGGGTCTTCTGGTTCATTCTTCTGGACACAAAAGTATTTAATTACGTGACGGACTGCAAGGCGAAGGCGAGAAATATTTTGTCCTCTGAAGACGGAGAGACGAGCTGAAGCAGCAGAATTTTCCCGTCCCACAAGAAGCCAAAATTCCTCAAGTTGGGAAAACAGCGTGTACAGAGAGAAGACTTTACGTCCCCATACGGAACAGATGACAGTTAGCGGCGCGGCCGGAGATTTAATCTGCGCTGTAAACGTTTAATCTGCGTCTGTCCCCGGACCCGAAAGAATTCCGGCTCGTGGACGTTCCGCCGCTGCCGCCGCCCTACATTTCCATCCAGCGTCCCGTCTTACTGTCCTCATTCAGAAGACGCACGTCGTAACCCGGTCAGCTGCACCGAGACGAGGAGAACCCCGCCCCGACCATGGAGGTCAGGGCGGACACTGGCACAGCGAGCGCGGCGGGACAACCGACATTCCCAAACCGGAATCTCAGCAGCCGGACCTTTTAATTCATGGAATGTTCCAGAAAACATCTGTGCGGTCCACGGGGGGTAGTAGCACACTCGTCTCTGGACCGGAGTCCCAGGTTCAAACCAGACCAGAGTGTCTCCAGCGTCCCGGTCACTGCTGCTGGTAACCAGGTTACGAGCTGCTACGCCGTCGTCACGTGACCAGCCCGGGTCGCGGCACCACCGCAGAGCTGCCCTACTTCCCTACTTCCCCTGTTCTCCATGAAAAGCCGCGGTTATTGTCAGCCGGTGAAATGGTGGACGGGGGCGGGGCCACAAACTGGAAATTATAGTCACACGGGGCCCCAATTACAAGTTGATGAGCGGTTTCCACGGAAACACTTCCTTTGGGCGTGGAGGGCATCTCCTGCCACCATGACAACAAAGAGTTCTCACACACACACACACACACACACACACCAAAATGAACTAAACACCCATCATCCAATCAGAGGTGTGGAAGATGATAATTGGCGTGATCGGTCAGCGTGGTAAGTAGGCGGATCGATCGTGCCGTGAAATGAGGGCAGATCAATGATTATATTGGGATTTTACGATGGTCCGTCGTAATGCTCCAACATCCGGACCACAGCTTCCCTGCGTTGTGGGTGTTCTGCTGAGGTTCTAGACACAGTCTAGAACCTCTGGTATGATAATGGAAGAACCCCGACCCAGGACTGGTCTGGTTCCTTCTAGAACAGTCCATGCACCGTGCTGTTTCTATACCAGGTCTCTGTTCTGCTCGGAACCGACACCAATACGTCAACAAATCACCGTCTACAAATTCCCCATCAACGCGGACCCCTGGAGGACCCTTTGGTGAGGTTCCGTTTGGTGCTGTAGAAGAGGTGCGGAACCAGCGGTTTACCTTCGATGCTGTCGGAGCAGGACGTGCCGATTCCGGTGTCGCCGCTGTCGGAGGCGGTGCTGTGGCGTCTCGCGCGGCTGCTACTGCCGACCTGCCAGGCCGAGTCGCCGCCCGGAACCCATCCAGGAGAGGACGTGCTGGAGCCTGGGGGGCCAGAAAGAGGGACCCCAATATTACGGTCATGAAGCAGGAGGTCCCCAGAGCGAAAAAACACACAACCTGCCCAGTTCGCACGGAAACTGGACCAAGCAGGAGAAAAAGTCGTTACTCGCTCATACACGCAGTTCTACCATCAGTACGATATCTTCACACTCACAACCGACGTGCGTTGAAATGATATAAACACACACTCAGGGACCGTCTGAGGACCCCCAGCGCCGCGTCCTGATTGGCCGGCTCGTCTCTGTCCGATAAGAGGATCAGAAATGATCAAGAGAATGCACCTCGATTAAAAGCTGATTAGTTCGGCTGCCGTATGTTCCTACAAATCTGCTCTCTCTCACACACACACACACACACACACAGGAAGTAACGTTCCTTCAGGTTCCTTCCTGGCGTACAGCAGCCATGCGTAGAACCGTGCGTCCTGGTGTTCCGGTCTGCTCTGTGAGGAGATGCATGCTGGGACCTGCAAGCACGCATTACCCTGATGAAGTGTGTGTGTGTGTGTGTGTATTGATCAGTATGATGGCGGGAACCTGCGGTGAAGGTTAAGGTCATGTGACTCAGCACCTCCGGCTCTATGCACTAGAACCTATTTAAAGGTTCTAATCCACCGAGGCCGTCCTACTTACAGCCTGCAGGACCTGGCAGAACTCTGGAGCGTTCGGGAAGGTTCCTTTTACCCCAGAACTGGGTTCTGTGGCCCAGCTTCCTCTTCCACAGCAGCCAATCAGAACCCAGGAACCAGGAGCCCAGACCCCGGCAGTGGACCAGCGTCCATGGAAACGTGGCGGTTCTGGTTCTCCCTGCGGGACCGGAAACGGACAGAGCGCCGCTCCGTGCCTTTTGTCCGCCAGTCATGCAGCGAGGGGGATGACGACCGACCTCGGGTTCGTTATATAAAAGACACACAGACACAAAGAGAAGCGGTCCGGTCCGGAACCGGAACCAGAACCGGCCGCGCTGGCACGTCTCCAGCCGCCGGAGTGCCGTTATGTTCCCGTTAGAACGTCGGAGTAAAAACTGCGCTTTACTTTACCTGCTTTCAAGCCCAGGTCGTCTCCGAACTCCGTCCTGCCCCACATGCTGACTCGGCCCGAGGCTCCGGGCTTTAAATCCACAGACCGGAACCGAACGAACGAACCGCTACGCGCGGACCATCCTAGCTTTTTTTTATGCTGTTTTTTTTTTTTTTTTTCCAACCTCGGCGGGAAACGGCCGCGAACTGCGGGTTAACGATCCAGCGGACCCGACACCGGAGCCATGGGTCGGCCTTTCTGCGCAAGATGGAGTCGGAACCGCCGCAGCGCTCGGCGAGTCGAGAAGAGAAAAGCGACTCCGTGGAGCTCCGGTGGGCGGGGCCAGGGCGCAATCTCGGCGCGGGCCCCTCCCATTTTACGACCGAGGGCCAATCAGAAGGCGGGCCCGCCGACCACGTGGGCGGAGCGTCTTCCATAGAAACAGACGATTGAGCGGGGGGGACATTTCAACGGGCGCCATGGAAACAAAACGGTGGAACGGCCGATTTATGGGACTTTATCGCGATGGTAACTAAAGCACAACACGTTTTATTTAGCCTAGTGGGTAACACACTCGCCTGTGAACCAGAAGACCCAGGTTCAATCCCCACTTACTACCATCTTGTACCTGAGCAAGACACTTAACCCTGAGTGTCTCCAGGGGGGGACTTGTCCCTGTAACTACTGACTGTAAGTCGCTCTGGATAAGGGCGTCTGGTAAATGCCGTAAATATAAAACTTCATGATTGTGCACGGTTGTGTATTCTGCCCTTCATGCGTGCTCCCTGCACGTCCTTGTTACAGGCCGACAGCCTGTGAGGTCAGGTTCTAAATGGGACCAGGGTGACGGGAGTGTCCTCCCTCCCCCGGGCCAGATGGTGGGGAGCCATTTGCACGTCTCATGTTCACACTTCAGGTCCTGTGGAGTTTCTGCTCTTGTTAAACGCAAGTCTGCTGTCTCTCTCCTGCACGTTTGAGAGTTGCATATTCGGGGATCCATGGGAGTTCACATGCAGGGCTGATGGGGAACCAAAGGGATCCAGCAAGCACATCAAAGATGGGGTCATCGTGCAAAAAAAGCTGATGAGGAATAACTATAAATTCACAGAGCGTGGAAGTGACACACACACACAAACACACACTAAATACTGGAAGCACTGATGTTCGACAGACAAAAGGTTTCATCACGGCCCGTTGTGCCACCAGCCGAACAAGTCGGCCAATTATCTGAGCAAATCTGCCCCCATCACATGCAGCTTTATCCTGGCTCAGTCGTCCAGAAGATGCTCTCCTCATTCAACACCAATTATCTTGTTATCTGAGCCCCAGCCACGCTCCTGAACATGAATATGCAGATGAGATATGAGACAGGGCTCTTTTAATATCAAATCCGTAAAACCACATCAGCCTGGAAAAACCAGACTTGTAACGATGTTCTAATAAGAAGGCTGTGGGTACGAGTGGTTCTCTTACATAACACACACGGGTACTGTGGCAGCTGCATTACATAACACACAGTTCCATTTTTAATATTCAGCATCACCCCACAAGTTCCTTCAGGGGTCTGACCTGCTACAAAAGACCTCTGTACACATGCGTGTGTGTGTGTGTGTGTGTGTGTGTGTGTGTGTGTGTGAATAGATCCCGGCGTCCTGTGTTAGTTAGTGGGAGTGTGTGTGAATGTTTGTGTGTTTGTTGACGTGTTCTGACAGGCAGGACTGCTCGTCTCCACGGAGACCCCCAACAAACCACTCAGTATGCAGAACAAAAAACTTCACACACACACACACACACACACACACACACACACACACACACACACACACACAAAACTGGCAACAATAAGCACACTGTTCTTTAAACGTAATGTTGTAACTCAACAGACTCAACATAGTTTTGTTTTTTGTATTTTTTAAAACAAATCCAAATGCTAAATTTTCTATACGGTACTAATATTGTAGATAAAGATTCTAATCTCACTGGTCAAACGGGGGCTGTAACAAAGTTTTAATCTCAGATCAGGACCTGTAACAGGATTGAGACATAGTCCATTGAGACATACTGTATGTGATTATGGGCTATATAAGAAATAAATGTTGTTTTTTAATCTCATATCAGGATCTGTAACGGGTTTAGTCTAAGATCAGGATCTGTAACAGTGATTTTAATCTCAGATCAGTATCTGTAATGGGGGTTTAGTCTAAAATCAGGATCTGTGACGGAGTTTAGTCGAAGATCAATATCTGTAACAGTGATTTTAATCTCAGATCAGGATCTGTAGCAGTGATTTTAATCTCAGACCAATATCTGTAATGGGGTTTAGACTAAGATCAGGATCTGTAACAGTGATTTTAATCTCAGATCAGGATCTGTAATGGGGGTTTAGTCTAAGATCAGGATCTGTGACAGAGTTTAGTCTAAGATCAATATCTGTAACAGTGATTTTAATCTCAGATCTGGATCTGTAGTGGGGGGTTTAGTCTAAAATCTGGATCTGTAACAGGGATTTTAATCTCAGATCAGGACCTGTAACAGGGGTTTAGTCTAAGATCAGGATCTGTAACTGGGGGGTTTAATCTAAGATCAGGATCTGTAACTGGGGGGTTTAATCTAAGATCAGGATCTGTATTGTTGAGTAACGCAGTGTCACTTCTCAACACAAACCAGTAATTTCCTCCCTGTGAACTTTTTGCATTACTGTCCATCTCACACCCTCAGCATGTTCCATCACAGCCTACAACACCTACAACGTACCCGACCCAGAGAGACCTCATGGCGTCAGGAATCAGCGTGTTGTTCTGGACGTTATCAGTTGAACGCAGCGCTCTGCACCCACTTCCTGTCCCTCATACGGGAAAACAGCAGATCAACGTGAGAACCCGCCAGACTGACCACCTGAACGTCCACTTCACACAGCCACACAGCCACCAGCAGGCCACAGTCATCAACGTACGGAACACACGGAACCCTGCACAGCTGCAGAATGGAGAAGAGTGAAGAAACAAAAAGGAAATGAAGCCAGGCGCCGAAAGTGAGACGTCAGAAGCCACCTTCACTCTGGAACACACAGCTAAAGACAAGAGCCAAGCAAAACAGACATCTTCATCACCATCACCGTCATCATCAGAAATAACAGGTTGAAACTCACTCGTCTTCCTCAGCCAGTCCACAGCACCAGAGTTGTGAGAGGAAGTGGAGGCCGCAGAACAGACGTTACGAGTGGAACTGAAAATACAGGAACTGGCTCCACCAATCAGGCGCCGGCGGAGAGAAACGCGGGAAACCATCCGAGGAGCTTCTTACACAGCGAAGATCCATCGAAGTCCAGCAGACAAGTTTACACACACTCAGGCTCTGGAGACCAGCTGACATAAAAAGAACTGGACTATGCGGAACGTCTGGGGTTCCTTCTACCTGTAGAGCTATGACAGATTCTATAGTTGGAGCAAGTTGGTCTCCACGGCTCTGGCCTCCTAAACTAACAGGATGTTCTGAGGAGCTGCCAGAAGCTGTGTGTTTCTGACAGGACCCAGCAGAGCGACCTCCACCCCCTGAGCGAGAAGAAACCTTCAGACATTCATCTTAGGAGATGAAGTGCCCCAAGATGCTTTCTGACCATAAATTGCTTGAATTCTGGTGTTGTGTAGAAGGTGGTGATGATCATCAGAACTGTTAAACTCTACATTACAAGTCCAGCCGTACGCACGTGAACCTGCACGCTGACGTTCTGCTTCTTGTCTCGTTTGAAAAGTGAAGTGAAAGTCGTTGTTAAACACTGCAGGACACGGTGACACGTATCCTCTGTGTTTGGTGACAGTGGGCAGCCATGACAGGTGCCCGGGGAGCAGCGTGCGGGGACAGGACCTTCATCAAGGGGATTCGAACCAGCAACCTTCTGATATACAGGGCCTCCTGAGCCCAACTATCCTGTTAGGTCCTGGTGTCGTCAGGTTGCACGTTTCCACCTTTGTGGGTGTGTCTGTCTCGTTTAGGCTGCTGTAGTGGGAGGAGCTTCCTGCCTACTCTTGTATGATTGGCTGCCACAAGATATAAAAGGAGGTCTCGCCCTGTGGTTTTGGTCGTAGTTTGAGGTCAACCTTTGTGTGTCTCTCTACCCCTTTGCCAAACCCGTCCTGGTCACGTTCCTCTCCACCCCTGGACAAGGACGCCTATATACAGTCCATTGCACAGCCACTTCGAGCGTTTTATATGACAATGTCCTTGTTTAACAACAAAGTGAAGTGATTGTCATTGTGAGACACTGCAGCACAGCACACGGTGACACAGTGAAACGTGTCCTCTGTATTTAACCATCACCCTTGGTGAGCAGTGGGCACCATGACAGGCGCCCGGGGAGCAGCGTGTGGGGACGGGACCTTCATCAAGGGGACCTCAGTGGCACCTTGGCGGTTCAGGATTCGAGCCAGCAACCTGATTATGAGGCCGCTTCCTTAACCGCTAGGACACCACTGTCCCCGGTGTACATCTTTTTTTTTTGTCTTAATAGGTATTTGAGTTGAGTTTCAGTGCAATTTTTAAAATGTAATCTTTTTATATATTTTTGTGAAACAGCATTCCAGGTCCCTGTATACTGTACCGCTCTTCCATCTTGACGAGTGGCGTGTTACGATTTAGGAGGAGAACCACAGGGATCTATTAGGGATCAATAACACTTCATTATTAATGAGGCCTATCGTTCATCTACAGGACGTTCAGCTCCATTAACTCCTCATGTTACCTCCAACTGTAAATAACACACACACACACACACACACAGTAACCAGATCTCAGCTTCAGCACGTAGAGTCTTTATTTTTAGAAGAAAACCTCTCGTTTAGTTCCACGAAAGAACAGAAATCTGTACTAAGAAAGCAGCTCTGGTTTCTTCTCATCCTCCTCTGAGGAGGAGTCATCTTCATGATGTGAAATTTAACCCTGGTTCACGTTCTAATCCATTTCTATGCAATTTAATACAGAATTATGATGCACACGCGTACATGCTGTAACACCTACAGCTGGATTACAACACAGCGGCCGTAATGGGAAATGATGGGAAATTCCGTGTTTATACGAGATGCATGTTTAAGGCCTCCTGGCCTGATGGAACGAGGCTCATGATGAGTATTTACAGATTAATGACGGATCTGAAGCACGTTACCGCCCCAACGAGGCCCAGGCCACGCCCAGGAGACGCATCGTCCCCAGTGACCTCACAACGCAGCAGAGGTCACATCCATCATGAGGAATCGGTTCTTCACTAGATGAAGAACCACAGAACGGAGACACGAACCGGAACTCAAGAACATTTCAGGCCTCAGCGGCTCTCTTTAATAGAACATCGCCCAGGAAAGTTACCCAGAACGCACTAGTCATACAAAAGGTCACACTTTGACCCTTTTGCTGTCCTGCCCCCAGTCCAGCTCCAGGTCATCGTCGTCCAGCCCGGAGCCGCTGACCCCTGACCTTGTCCTGATGGCCCGGTCTGGGGTGGGAGTGTCCGTGTCCCCAGATGCGCCGGCGAATGAGAATCGGGCGAGTTTGGCGAGGGTGGCGGAGGCTACGGCGGGTCTGGACTGGGACGGAGGAGGCGGAGCTGATGCGGCTTCGGCCACGCCCACAGTCACACAGCTCAGCTTCTGCAGCAGCTGCTGACGTCGGAGCTCGGAGCCCCCACTGCTTCCTGCTGAAGGACCCCCACCGGCTGCCCGCCTCTCCTTCTGGGCGGGGCTGCTGCCCCCTGCTGGACGTTCCTCCTCTGCTCTCTGCATCTTCTGTCTGGGGTTGAAGGTGAAGTTGGGGAGTTTACCACGCAGCGCATCTCCAGGGCTCTCCTCATCTGGCTGGTCCCTCAGAGAACATTTCTTCTGCTGGATGGGAGTGCTGCTCTGAGGTGGCTCCGGAATAAACGGCAGGTCGGTGAAGTCCAGCAGCTCAGACCAGCGGTGGGACGGAGCTTCCTCAGCTGAGCTACAAGCTTTCAGCCTCTTCCCACAAAGCTTTCTGGAAACTTTCTGCACCACAGGACCAGGATCTCCACCCTCTGAGAAAGTGGAGCTCATCGTTCCTCTTTTCTCCCTTTCAGCCCTTGCTGTGGATTTTTCAGTTGCCTCCGTCTCCTGCAGGACATTCCCATCACGCCAGTCAGAGCATCGCTGATGTTGCTCCACAGTGGAACCAGAGGAAGTTTGTTCAGCTCCATCTCCTGGGCCATCCAGAGAATGGAACCAGTCCAGACCAGTCTGAGTGTCAGAGACTGGTCTGGAGATCTGTTCCTGAACCGTCAAAGCTTCATCTTTTGGACCAGAATTTCCTGATGACCCTCCGTGGATGCTGGTGCCCGCCTTCAGCCTGCAGGGGAAACATTCCTGTTATTACATTGTGTGTGTGTGTGTTTGTCATCTTCTGAACCTTCATCAGTGGTCAGGTTTTGCTGTCAGGACCACTCACTACTCAGCAGTGATGAATGGTGGTGCAGATAAATGAGGGGGTCATGGAAGGTGTTACATAAAAGAACACTGCGTGAAGGAACGTGATGTCCACTTCCCACCTGCACAGCCGCTGCAGCTCCTGATCCAGGACATGCTGGAGACCAAGACCTTCCAGAACAATCCTGCACTGGGTCTGGTACTGAGCAGTCGGGTCTTCTGGGAAAGAGGTGTGGAGAGCGTTGACATCGCCCAGAAGAGCTCCACCCTGCATGGAACACTCCATGACTGACACCACCACCACGGCGTCCTCCACCGTGACCGTTTCTCGAAACATCAACCTGGCGTGAGCTGCAGAGGACAGAAGGAACTCCACGTTTTCAAACCTTCATAAACCTTCATTAAATTTAACTTTTAACTTTAAGGCGTTTGGCAGACGGCCGTATCCAGAGCCACTTACAACGTGCTTCCATGTCACCATGGATGAAGTGGTCAGTTCTGGTTCACTAGGACCCCCAACTATGAATACAATATTTTTATTCACTCTGTTCTAGTTTCTATACAGAAGAAGGTTACAAGTTCATCTAAATCTTCTCTAAAGAGGAAGGTCTTGAGCTGCCGTGTGAAGGTGCTCAGTGACTGAGCTAGAAGTTCATTCCACCACCGAGGGACCAAGACGGAGAAGAGTCTAGATGAGCGTCTTCCTTTTACCTTCAGAGATGGAGGGACCAGGCGAGCAGTACTGGAGGCTCGGAGTATACGAGGTGCAGTGCGAGGTGTAATAAGGGCTGTGAGGTAGGATGGTGCTACTCCATGTTTGGCTTTGTAGGCCAGCATCAGTATTTAGAACCTGATGCGTGCAGCTACTGGGAGCCGGTGGAGGGAACGTAGCAGAGGGGCGGTGTGGAGAACTTGGGAAGGTTGAAGATCCAGGATTTGGGTGTGGTCAACTTGTTCACATTCAATAAGGAGAAAACAATGTGGGTGTGGCTAAGGAGCTGACCCGGCATTAAATGAATGTGGGCGTGGTTACCCTCGGCCAGTCGGACCAGGCTCTCCAGCATGCGGATGGTGGTGCGCGCGGCGTTGCGGCCACTGCTGCGGCGCTGCAGCTGGTAGTAGCGGGCCAGGATGGCGTGGGCATCGGGCGACGTGCGCGGCTGCAGGGTCTTGATCAGGGTGAAGTAGGCGCGCATCTTCTCCATCGGCCAGAGTTGGGACGACTCCCTCGGGGCTCCTGCAGACCAAACAACAAGTCGCTGTGGTTACTGAAACTAAATATGAAGAACACTAGCGGCCAATCAGAGTGGAGTATTTTATCCAGACCCTCATGTGAAGGTAAATCTCTAAAATCTGTACGTGACGGTTTATCTTAGGATGAAAGTCAGTGCCTTTGTTCTGCAAGATGAACGAGGAGATGATCCGGTCCCACTCCGGGTTCCTGGTGTCCAGCAGGACCAGCACCAGGTCGAATCGGCTGAGGAGGGGACTGGCCAGCGCCACGTTGACAGACACCGACATGCTGGGGTCGTACGGACCCTTCGGGTTGGTGGCGGCCAGGATGGTGGTCCGAGTGTCCAGCTTGCACACCATCCTGAGGGTGAAGTGAAGATCTGCTGAACACCCCCATTCCCTCCACCGCGCTGACGCACCGTTGTACAGATGTGACGTTTAGAATGCTCCACCCACCCGGCTTTGGCCACGCTGATGGTCTGCTGCTCCATGGCCTCGTGGATGCTGGTGCGGTCGTGTTCTCTGATGCTGCTGAACTCGTCGATGCAGCACAGACCCCCGTCAGACAGAACCAGGGCGCCGGCCTCCAGGTGCCACTCGCCCGAGTCCTTCACCGCCGCCACGGTCAGGCCTGAGGATCGGAGCCACCACAGCAGTCACAGGAAGTTCTCAGGTGGTACAGTGTACGTGGGGACACGCCCACCCACCGGCGTTAGTTGAGCCGATACCGGCGGTCAGCACCGAGCGGGGCGTGATCTTGGCCGCGTACTTCAGAAACTGGGACTTCCCTGTACCAGGGTCACCTACCAGCAGCAGGTGAGACTCGCCTACACACACACACACACACACACACACACACACACACACACACACACACATCACCTTCACACACACATCACCTTCAGCTGGAACGGCGTGTTTGACTCCCTTCAATCAGCAGGCTGCACACTGACCTCTGACCTTCGTTCCACAAGAGTCCACCCTCTGCACGCCCCCCGCTAGCACCATGGCGACAGCCAGCTTGACGACGTACATCCCAAACACCTGCGGGCACAAACTCATCAGAATCCGGTTCCTGCCTTCAGGACAGAAAAAAGGAGGCAGAGGGGACAACGTCAGTCCAGAAACCCGTTTCTTCTCATGATGACTGATCCAGAAGGAGAATCACACCAGATACGGGATCGTGCCGGTGTCGGTCCCAGAACTCGCGGAACTCAGCGTGTCCATCCTCCAGCGCCGAGGAAACTGGAGTCTGATCGTTGTTCACGTCCAGGTGGTTCGCCTTCAACACGACCTCAACATCACAGCGACCGTCTGGAACCAGCGGCTTCCAACGCTGACACACGACCCCGTACACGGTCACGTCGTCACCTACAACACACACACACACACACACACACACGACCCCGTACACGGTCACATCGTCACCTACAACACACACACACACACACACACACACACACACACGACCCCGTACACGGTCACATCGTCACCTACAACACACACACACGACCCCGTACACGGTCACGTCGTCACCTACAACACACACACACACACACACACGACCCCGTACGTACGCGGTCACGTCGTCACCTACAACCACACAAACACACACACGACCCACGTACGTACGCGGTCACGTCGTCACCTACACACCACACACACACACCATGCACCACACGACCCCGTACGTACGCGGTCACGTCGTCCCCTACAACACACACACGACCCCGTACGTACGCGGTCACGTCGTCACCTACAACACACACACACGACCCCGTACGTACGCGGTCACGTCGTCACCTACAACACACACACACACACGACCCCGTACACGGTCACGTCGTCACCTACAACACACACACACACACACACACGACCCCGTACGTACACGGTCACGTCGTCACCTACAACACACACACACACACGACCCCGTACGTACGCGGTCACGTCGTCACCTACAACACACACACACGACCCCGTACGTACGCGGTCACATCGTCACCTACAACACACACACACGACCCCGTACACGGTCACGTCGTCACCTACAACACACACACACACGACCCCGTACGTACGCGGTCACGTCGTCACCTACAACACACACACACACACGACCCCGTACGTACGCGGTCACGTCGTCACCTACAACACACACACACGACCCCGTACACGGTCACGTCGTCACCTACAACACACACACACGACCCCGTACACGGTCACGTCGTCACCTACAACACACACACACGACCCCGTACGTACGCGGTCACGTCGTCACCTACAACACACACACACGACCCCGTACGTACGCGGTCACGTCGTCACCTACAACACACACACACGACCCGTACGCGGTCACGTCGTCACCTACAACAAAACACACACACACGACCCCGTACGTACGCGGTCACGTCGTCACCTACAACACACACACACACACACGACCCCGT
>NW_021629830.1:7500-22406 GCF_900700375.1 Denticeps clupeoides | reverse complement strand
CCGTCCGTCATGCTTGTACCTGATTTACAGGCGTCCACCAGGTCATCTTCTAGAACCACCAGCATGGACCGCGGGACGCTGCCCACCGACAGGCGCTGGACCTGAGGCAGGAAACGAGTCCTTACAAAACCTGCACCTCCAACCCAACACGGAACGTTCTAAACGTTCTAAATCCATATAAACCTGCTCCTGGATCTTGATCTCCTGATAGTCCCTGCAGGCGGCGGGGGAGGCGGAGTCAGCGGACAGGCAGGTGAACTTGTAGGAGGAGCATCCCTCCTCGCTGGGGCAGCGCGTGGGCGGGGCAAAGGCGTAGTGCTGCTGGAAGTCGGCCGGAACCGAGAACACCAGGCGGCACCGGGCGCACATGTAGTCCCGCTCGTACTCCAGAACCTTCCGAACGCTGGTGCGGATCACTGTGCCCGTCACCGACAGGAAGTGGCCCACGTCATGTGACCTGGGGATGTGATCTCGCGTCAGCTCAGGACAAACAGGCAAACCTGGTGGGGAAAGTAGTAAACATTAATTAACACGTTAATACAGACATTACATATTCACATTAGCGGACTTAAAATGTTCCTTTATAAACGTGTCCAGATGTTCAGGTGGACCTTCTCACAGGGATGGAGGAACCTCCTCGGATCGGGTTCTCCAGCAGGTGGCGCTGTTTAGCTGGATTCGACTGGATTGCTCGGCGTTGCGTATTCGTGGAGGCGGGGTCACGTGGCGCGTTGCATCATGCAGCGCCGCAGCTTTCATGCCGCCGGCTTATTATTGGACTTGAGCTCCAGATGAAGCTGGAGCTGCTGCTCCCAGGGACGCTTCATGTGGGGACAATTAAAAGGTGACACGACTATTCTGGTGTCCCCATCAGCAACCGCGCAACATCATGCAATTCTCCAGACTACGGAACAATGAGGAGTTCCATCAAAGTTCCGTACGGAACGCCGGCCAAACCCCCACAAGAGCTCATCACCAGACTCCAGCGGCCACCAGCCACACAGAAGCAAACCACCGTCCCCCATGTCCCCAACGTCCCCGCCTGCTGAACCTGCAGATCAGGAGCCCAGAATTCCGCACCGAAGCGGAGAGAAAGGGACCAAACGTGCAGAATTAGAAATTCCTACACGGATACAGCGTACAGATTATGGAACGTTAGCACATCATGTTCCTTTATAAGCGTGTTATAAACGAACCCTCGTTTTACACACACGCCGCACCAGGAAAGCCCTCACATGCACGATTCAACATCCCACCATCCGGAAAAAGGCACCGAAGCGTCCAGTTACGTCCTGTTCATTGTACAGAAATGTTCTACTTTTCTCCTATAGAGATAACCTGTGCAGTATTTAGGTTTTAGTTGGCAGAGTTTAGTTTAGCGTGTAGGTACAGTGCAGGTCAAAAGGTCCCATGGTCCCAACCCCGTTAATAAAGCAAGAAATGCCACTAATTATCCCTGATAGAGAACGCCTGGGACGACCTCTTGAAGCTCATCGAGAGAATGCCAAGAGTGTGTAAAGCAGTAACCAGAGCAAAGAAACTAGAATATAAAACATGTTTTCACTTATTTCACCTTTTTTTGTTAAGTACATAACTCCACATGTGTTCATTCATAGTTTTGATGCCTTCAGTGAGAATCTACGAACGTAAATGGTCATGAAGATAAAGAAAACACATTGGATGAGAAGGTGTCCAGACTTTTGGCCTGTAGTGTACTATATATATTTTTTTATTTTATGATTGTACTATTGGGGGTCTGTGTGAAACATTATTTCAGTACACGGTATACTGTGCATACTGTAGTACTGACTATAAGCCGGTCTTGAACCCTGAACGTTGCATGTAACGTTGTTTAAACGTTCCGTGTACGTTGCTGAAAGGATCCAGAGTAAAATCCGCTTCACCTGAGATGCGGGCGTGTAGGTTCCTCCCGGCGACCTCGGACCCCGGCAGCGACGCGGACCGGCCGACGGTCTCGGCGGCGCGGCGCAGGGCGCGGTCGAAGACGGGCAGGACGCGGGCGGGGAAGGCGGTGAAGACCTCGCCCACCTCCATGCTGGCCTCGAACAGGCTCATGGCGTTGACAAGCAGCGGGCGGTGGCGGCCGGCGGCGGCGCCCTCCTCCCGCAGGAGGCGCAGCACGTCCCCGCGGTGGTGCTCCAGCACGTAGGCCTCGAACACCCGGGCCGCCAGGCCCTCCTGCTCCGGGCTGAGCGGCTCGGCGTCCATCTTCCTGCCGGGGAACGACATGCTCCGCCCATTTTCGGATTTCGCGCCGGACCGCACCACTTGGCGACGGAGGGGTGTCCGGGGTCCTCAGCGGTGGCGGCGTCGTCCCCGCGGGTTCAACAAAACGGCGATTAGACGCGCACATCGTACAGCAATAACAGTGAAGACGTCTTAACACGTCTTAACAGCAGCGTAACGCGGGACGCACACAGACGCATAAAAAAGAGCGCTCACTTCCGCCATCCGACCCCACACGTGGTCCGCGTCACTGTGGGCGTGGTCTCCAGTATTGTACGTATAAAATAGAAACCCGTTGAAACAATGTTGATGAAATATTGATAACTTCATAAAAAGCGACAGATAATAAGACTTATAACATAATTAACATCATATATAACATAATATAACAGAATAAGGTAGTAGCCTAGTGGGTAATACACTCATCTATGAACCAGAAGACCCAGGTTCAAACCCCCACTTACTACCATCGACACTTAACCCTGAGTGTCTCCAGGGGGGGACTGTCCCTGTAACTACTGACTGTAACCCTGAGTGTCTCCAGGGGGGGACTGTCCCTGTAACTACTCACTGTAACCCTGAGTGTCTCCAGGGGAGGACTGTCCCTGTAACTACCGACTGTAACCCTGAGTGTCTCCAGGGGGGGACTGTCCCTGTAACTACCGACTGTAACCCTGAGTGTCTCCAGGGGGGGGACTGTCCCTGTAACTACTGACTGTAACCCTGAGTGTCTCCAGGGGAGGACTGTGAAGAGTGAA
Organism: Denticeps clupeoides; assembly: GCF_900700375.1. Lineage (NCBI taxonomy): Eukaryota > Metazoa > Chordata > Actinopteri > Clupeiformes > Denticipitidae > Denticeps > Denticeps clupeoides. The sequence goes on along the minus strand of NW_021629830.1, from coordinate 19,401 downwards.
GAGTTCATAATCACGACAGACACGCACACACAGAGCAAATAATTATTTTATTTCTGAGCATACACCATAATAATAGAAATATAAAATATGCATTTCATCTTTAAAATCGGTGAGACATCTTTTTATCGGTGCTGAGATGAACATACAAACGTCTGTAATTTAATTTCTACCAAAAATCTGTTATGTAGTCGTTACAAATCTGATTTACACTGCTGTTCTAAAATAAGGTGAGGAGGAGGAGGAGGAGGAACTTGACTCAGTACGAGAATGGATCAGCAGCATCTTCATCACTGTACACACAGAACCCATCCAGGGCAGGAGGAGAGAGGTGAAAGGTCACGATGGCGGGCGATGCTCGGTGGACATGCTCTGGGGCGCAGGCGTCAGAAAGTGAAGTACTGGGCGAACCACTCCTGCCGCTGCGGGTCGGGCGACGCTACGGGCGACTCTGGCTCAGGAGGGCTGGAGCGGGAACACATCATCACCATGAGGATGGACTTTCAATCAAACACACTCAGAAGCAGGAGGTGTGTGTGAGTGTGTGTGTGTGTGTGTGTGTGTGTGTTACTGTAATTGTAACTGTGACTTAAATCAAGATTACTCGACAAGAAAAATGACATGAGGAAATTAAGTGATGCTTAAAACTTCTGTTTGAGATTATATCTCATTAAGATTAGTTTTCTTACCCCGTTGGCAGATAATTTTGCTTGTTTTAAACAAACAATCACTTAATTTTGAGATGTTTTATCAGAAAATTAGACATAATTTCTTATGCTATTTCATGTGTCTAGTAAATGTATCTTGATTTAAGATTTTTTAGAGATTTGGACTGAAATCAGGACAAAACTACTAAGTTAGAAAAGCATTTTTTGCAGTGTGTGTGTGTGTGTCAGTGTGAGAGTTTGTGAGTGTGTGCGTCTGCGAGTGTGTGCATCTGCAGTGTAGTGTAGAGAACAATTTCTGACATTCAAACAAATCCTGTTAAATTTTCTGATTTGTATTGTTCTTTATTTTTTTATAAATTATTTATCGTTCTGGCAGCTCAGGTGGCACTTTATTTAAAAAAAAAAGTCTATATTTGGCAGATGTAAAGCATGCATGTGTATGTTTTTTGTGTTAGCCCATTTTTATTTTATTTTATTATAACAGCTCAAGGAGCATGAATAAAGGGTTGGAAATGAATGCTTTTCTTGTTTGTTTTTTATCCAATTCTATGATTAATCAAAAAAGAACCAACAGATTAATCGATTATTAAAATAATCGTAAGTTGCAGCCCTACTCACTACCATCGTGTCCCTGAGCAGGACACTTAACCCTGAGTGTCCTCAGGGGGGGGGGCTGTCCCTGTAACTACTGGTTGTAAGTCGCTCTGGATAAGGGCGTCTGGTAAATGCTGGAAATGTACATTTTGTACTTGATACGTGATGTTAGAGATGATATAAGAGGACGCCTGAGCGAGCAGGGGGTGGAGCGTATCGCGAGTGGGCAGGGTTTAGGTTGCCAATGATGTGAAGAATGTTTAAGCAGAGGCTCCAAAACCAGGATGCTGTAAAATCCCATATATGGCAATATATCATGACTATATACTAATATATATCATCACCATGGCAAATTTGAAATGAATGTTTTTTTCGGTCCGGTATCTAAATTAGAATGTATAAATAGCTACAGTAGTCAATTAATGTGGAAATAATTAAGAATCAAACCAAACTGATTAGGGAAATTGAATCATTGGATGCATGGATGATTGCTAGATTAATCTAAAAATTTGGAACAGCCCTAGTGTGTGTGTGTGTGTGTGTGTGTGTGAGTGTGTGTGTGTGTGCACGTGTTAATCACCTTGACAGGTTCTGTGATTGACAGGCGGTGTGTGTGAGGGAGACACCCACAACACACACACAAAGCACAGCACCCAACTCATACACTCAACACACCACGCACACATACACATGCAACAACGCACGTGCGCACACACACACACACACACACACACACACACACACACACACACGTCGACAGCAGCAAAAAAGCAGAAGACAGCAAATCACATCAACACATGCAGAGAAAAAAACAAACATACAGTGAGATCCCAACACACACACACACACACACACACACACACACACACAGCAGCCTGGAGTCCCGTGTGGGCGGGGCTCAGATGCGCGTCTGAGATGAAGCATCATGCTGCAGCGGCGCCACCATTTTATTACTCGTATAACAGATCAAAACCACCGGACATCAGACTTACAGACGGGATCTATAACTTCCAGCACACAAAACACGAGTAGCAACATCGCCGTTACCATGACGACGGGACAGGACGTGGGGGGGAGGGGGGGGGGGGGTCACATGCTCCCATTTGCATTCCAAGGCCATTTCCCAAAAGAAAAAATGAAGAGCCTCATGAGTGGAACTTACTGATGTGGTTCTAAGCTCTGCGGAGGGCGTCGCCCATCACATCGTTTTACCTGAGGCTGAATAAAAACCGCGGCGGCTGGTGGGCGGGGCCGAGGTGCGTCTCACCTCATGAATTTCTTGGGCTCGGCGGGGGGGGTCGGCGGGGGCAGAGGTTTGCCGGGGTGCAGCTCGAGCTGGTGGACGGGGGAGTTGGGGATGGGTTCGAGGCGTTTGGGCTGGGGAGCCCCGCCCCCTCCGCCCGTCCCCGTCGCCTCCAGAGCCTGCAGGCTGGGCGAGCTGCTGAAGCGGGTCACACATTTCTCACTCTTTCTCTTCTGCTACAGGACGAGGACAGAGAGAAGACAGTGGGAATTTATCCCGCCTCCCGCTCAGCTGACATTACTGGAGTCGTTTGAAGGTCAAAGGTCAAGCTGGCAACACTCAGTCGTTCATAGATAACCAGATCAAAATGAGTCGATAAAACGGGAAGGAAGAAGCTAAAAAGTTTTCTGATACAATGGCTTGGAAAGCAAAGAAGAATAATTGGATGTCTAGACAGGATTGTAGGTCACACACACACACACACACACACACTTACACGATTAGTACGCAACACACATTAGTAACACTAAAGCAAAATTTGGAAGTTATAATCTCGGGTGGGTGGGTGGAGTTTAACACACGGACCATGCAGAGTGACCCATCTGGAGTGGACAGGGACGCTGCGCTCCATAGTCCATCACGCGGTCGCCACGGCGCCATGAACACGACAACGCACAGCGCACAGACGGGTGACAAACGACTGGAAAAGGGGAGAACTCATCTGCTGAGGGCGTGACCACGCCCCCATCTACAGTACGAGCATCACTGATTGGTACAGTATGAAACGATCGAGTAACCTGAGTAACCTCAACCAGATCTTCAGAAGGGAAGAAGAGAATCTCAAGAACCTGGAACATGGAGCCTTGGAGCTGCTCGCTAGGCGTGTGCAAAAAAATCGATCAATTCACATAAAATATTCCAAAATCCAGTCAAACATCCCCAAAAATCGCTAGGTGGCGTGGAACAAGATCATTTCTGAGCTGAAATCTGCATGTCTGGTTTGATGACGTTGACCATGGTTGTGATGCGTACTATGAGCGTTGCCAGATTGGGCTTTGTTGCCTAGTTACGGCAGATTGACTTTTTTTTTGCAGTTACCAGTCATATCTGGCAACACTACCTGTGTTACTGTGTGTGTGCGTGCGTGCGTGCGTGCGTGTGTGTGTCATTTGTCCAGAATGAGGAAGTAGGGTGCGCGGGAGCCGTCAATCATGCCTGCAGGCTCCTCCCCTTCTAAAACTTTACTATCAAATTTCATCTGCTGACGGTTCTGAGTGGGTAGTTAGTTCCAGCTAGCAAGCAGACACTTCCTGTTTCTGGGAAAAGGCTTATTCAGAACTGAATTAGAACCGTGCGCGCTGCTGTTCTTTGTCACCCGTCCGTAACGTTTTATTTCCAGCAGTGCTGTGGTGCAGTGTTGTGATGTTCATGGCGCCACTGTCAAGCAGGTGACAAGTGACAGGACCGGACCTCAGTGTCTGGCACGAATCCGCTCGCAACCTGCTAGCTTGACCCATGCTGTGTGTGTGTTAGTGTGTGTGTGAGGGAGTGTGTGTGTGTGTGTGTGTGTGTGTGCATCCTACCTTGATGAGTGGGTTAATTACTCCGACGTTGGGACTGGCGTTGAACACTTTGTTGAAGTTGGTCTCGCGGTTCACCAGCTCCAGCTGATAGAACTTTTTGTCATCCTGTCCAGAGAGGAGGAGAGACGGCGGTTACACTCGCACGCCTCGTTCATCAACTGAAAACGCGAGAGGCTCCGCCCCCACACACTTCCCTGCAGCCTCTGGGCCGTAACGGTAATGGAATTCATCAGCAGTTCATCACAAACCTCACCAGCATGGAGGTCGGCTGCTTTTGCCTTAAACTCGGAGGCTCTGAGTTACAGTTGTTTTCCTCGATGAATTTTATGGCAAGATATCATACCAATAAACCTTTATGACGTGACTGAAAGGAGATGATAATGATAACAAAATATATCATGCTGGTTTACAAGATAAGAAAGATCCTAAATGTGATGAAAACGAGAAGATGAAATCAGTACTTGTACTATATTGACTGGGTTGAACATAATTGCATTACTTAAAATACCATTTTCCTTCATTAAAACTAGACTAAAATATTTATGGATAATTCGGACTAAAATAAGACTAAAACGCTCAGACTTTTAGTCGACTGAAACTGGACTAAAACGAGTCTGGACGTGACCGAGACTAAAATGACAGATGGCCCTAAATACTAGGCTGCCAAATACAGCGACACTCTGAGAAGGATCCCAAATGGAGCTGGTGAGAGTACTGGGGCGGGGCATTAGAACCCACACTTTGTCACCTGAGCTACTGATGATTCCGCACCGGGGTAGAACACGGTCCGAGCCAACCAGAGGCCAGCTCTGGTGTTGCGTCTGAAACTCACCACCAGCTTTTTGACGAGTGACTCCCTCTCGGTCACCATGTCCTTCAGCTCGGCGATCACCTGCAGGTCCTCCGGACGACTCTCCCTGTTACGGAACTTGTCCTCGGTGGCCTCCAGTCTGAAAGCGAATTGGAAGGTCAGAGTAACGTTCCCCGGGCATCTCTGCAGGTTACAACCCCCTTCAGATGACTACAAAAGAGGAACATGCATCTGTTTATCAGGATTCCACATTGTCTCTGATCAGTGAAACCAACACAGCTTTAGCACCCCTGCTGGCTGGTTGCAGTACAGTTATTAGCCCTGTTTTTTATGGGCCAAACAGCGGATTTTGAAGTTATTTTTTGCTTTAGTTGTTACTTGATTCTGTTGTATGAAGCTGAGAAGATCATCGGGGTCTCTCTTACCCCCACAATGGACATTTACCACACACACTGCATCCAGAAAGCCACCAGCATTGTGAAGGAGATTCAAATCGACCCAGGCGGTAAGAACAAATTATGCAAATGTATGATTTATGATTTCTTTCTGGTTCTGTTGTACTATGAGAATTGAAATATGAGATTTGCCTTATTGTTCAGAGCATGTACATGTGTCCACTGACTCTTCTGAAATTGATGAGGACGCAGACTACAAGATCAGCCACCTTCCACATTACATTTACAGCATTTACCAGACGCCCTTTTCCAGAGCGACTTACAATCAGTAGTTACAGGGACAGTCCCCCCCTGGAGACACTCAGGGTTAAGTGTCTTGCTCAGGGACACGATGGTAGTAAGTGGGGTTTGAACCTGGGTCTTCTGGTTCATAGGCGAGTGTGTTACCCACTAGGCTACTACCCCCCTTTCCACATCAAGTGCATATTCACATATTTTTTATATTAATCTTGTTTCCAACACTCTTTCTCACAGCGTCTTCTCATATCCCCTGTAGTTGCTGCATCTCTTTACATGTTTAAAGCCAGTTCACTTCTGCACTTACGTGACATCCACTCACTTTCCTACATTATATTAAACAGTCTGGTTAAAAGCATCTCCATGCTTCCACATCTTTCTATTTTCCTTCTTCCTTATAAATGTCCCAACCTCCTCTTTGCTAATGCTCTGCACCTCCTGGTTCATAATTTTCTCTGCTGTTTTATTTGATGTTACTCTTGTTATTATCGGACTCGCTGTGTCCCAGTTTGTCGATGTCACATGAGAATGAAGCTCAACCTGAACTTGAACTTGGTGGCAACTTGGTTGGAGAAGACTGGCCGGAACGTTCTCCTTCCATCAGTAATAATGATGCAGGTTCTACACCGGACAGACTATGCAGCTGAAGGAGGAACCTGCAGCGGAACCCACTGCTCCAAATTGGTTGGTTTTGCTGAATCAAAGGGATGTAGATGTAAAGCGGAGATGCTGAGAGAGAGAGAGAGTGTGTGTGTGTGTGTGTGTGTGATGAAGCTTTGAAGGCTTCTCCTGCCTTTTCTGAATCACTGTCTGGTAAACTCTGTGATCTTCACCAGAGATGTCTGGATGCGGAGATCATTAGTCAGTGTAGGGCATCACGCTACGACCGGAGTCAAGCTGGATCTGAAAGTCGATGTGGAGGCAGCAGTACTCAGTACTTCTAACGGCACAACATGTACAGTTCTTCACGTCCACATGGACTGTGTTCCGTCCTGGTGTTTTGGGTGTGTTTCTGTTGTGTGTTTTGTGTTGTGTTGCAGGTGCCTGGTGACCACCTGTACCTGCTGTGGGACAGACTGAATAAAAGGAGCCTCAGTCTCCTTTTTCGGGGCTGCGCTTGCTGTTCCATCCACCCTTCCCGCCTTCCTACCATTTCCCTTTGACATCACTTCCGGTTTCCCAGGCGCTTCGGCCTGCTTCGGTGTCTGTTTTTCTCTGCTTTGTTTGCCGTTATTCGTTGTAATTCGTTTCGTATGTATTTCATCTTTATTTATATATTTAGTTGTTAATAAAATACTTGTTAAAATGATCCGTTTCGTCTTAGTAGGTTTGTGTCCTTTCTTTTGTTATGGGCCGGAGCCGCTAGACCGGCTCATAACAGACTGGTCCTACAACACACCAGGGGGCGCCACTGAGCCGCGTTCCTGAATCGACCCAGACAAAAGAAACCAGAGGATTTCAGCTCTTATCAGCGCCAAGTCCCACGTTTATCTCACACGCCTGTCTGTCTGTGGTGGAACGACGCCGGTGTGACTCGTCGCCCAGGCCAGGAGAAGCTGGGATAGAGGGTGATGAAGATCTGGAGAAGATCAGCAGATCTCAGCAGAACCAGCTTCCGATCTGAGAAATTGATGAGAATCTGTGTGTGTGTGTGTGTGTGTGTGTGTGTTTTATGGTTTGTGGAACTTTCCTCAGACATGATCGATGAAATCCTGCTTAAATGATCAATTATACATGAGCAGGTCCAGGCGCTGCTGTTACCCACATGTTGCTTGGCAACGGCAGCCTGCTGATATGGAAAATTCCGCTGGATGAGAACTATGAAACGATTACGATGTGAAATTTGACATTTTAGGGTGTTACAGTCACATGACCAGATTTCTGCTCAGCAACAAACACGGCAGGACGGAGAAGACAGTGGAATCCAGGCTAGAGGGCGGTGCAGAACGTTGGAACCACGGCAGATAAAGTAAAGGAGGTCACCGTGCAGAGTGGAGGCGTGTCTACCTACACACACACACACCAGGTGGCTACATGTGAACCATTACGTACCTTGGGTTGTGTGTGTGTGTGTGTGTGGACTCACAGTATCTGCAGGGCGGAGATCTTGTCCTTCAGCAGCTCCTGCGCCTTGTTGAAGTCAGACAGCATGTTCTGTGTGTCGCGCTGGTGCAGCGTCGTCAGCTCGGTCAGCTCGCGCTCATGTTTCTTCACCAGCTCCTGTTCATGAGCCCTGACACACACACACACACACACACACACACAGAGGGGTAATGTATTAGAATTCTGCGCAGGGTGTGGTGGGTGGAGGGATCCGTCTGCTGCTCCCTGGAGGGCGACATGGTCCTGATTTTTATTCCTGTGATATTTTTATCTCACTACGGTTACATAAGAGTCAGTGAAACATGCACACACACACACACACACACACACACACACAAACACGCACAACCCGCACACACAGTACAGGCCAAACCTTCTCATCCAACGTGTTTTCTTTATCTTCATGACCATTTACGTTGGTAGATTCTCACTGAAGGCATCAAAACTGAACCCAATCCAGATGGTTTGGGGTGAGCTGGACCAACAAGTGCTAAACACCTCTGGGAACTCCTTCAAGACTGTTGGAGAAGCATTTCAGGTGACGACCTCTTGAAGCTCATGGAGAGAATGCCAAGAGTGTGTAAAGCAGTAATCAGAGCAAAGAAACTAGAATATAAAACATGTTTTCACTTATTTCACCTTTTTTTGTTAAGTACGTAACTCCACATGTTCATTCATAGTTTTGACGCCTTCAGTGAGAATCTACCAACGTAAATGGTCATGAAAATAAAGAAAACACGTTGGATGAGAAGGTGTCCAAACTTTTGGCCTGTACTGTATACACACACACAAACACACACTACCCACACATATACACACACAACGTTCTGTTACACACGTCACGCTGAGAAACCGAGCGTAAATCAGTCTGAATCAGAGAACCCAGCATTAAAACAGAGCGAGTGGGTGTGGTCGTGTGTCATGTGACACCACAGACTGTTTATTTCACCACAATCACAATTTCTTCACACACAGACACGCGCACACACCACCCTGCAACTGCTAAAAAATAAATGGACTGAGATACTGCAGCAGCAGGAGAGGAGGATGAAGGTCAGCAGGACGGAAAACACACACACACACACACACACACACACACCTGATCTGCTGGTTGGCTTCACTGCGGATCTTCAGAACCTCTTTCCCTTTGAGCTCCAGCTCCTTGGTCAGAGTGCTGATGTTCTGGTTCAGGGTGTGGATCTCGTGGTCCAGGTCGGCGATGTGCTTCTTCCTGTGAGAGACTTCATCCTGGAGGTCCGAGATGCGAGCCAGGAGCTCACGCTCCTGACACACACACACACACACACACACACGTCTATTAGTGTCACCAGCTGACCTCAGATCAGTTTTTACCAGGCTGGTCCTCTAAGACCAGGTTTATTCTAGAACAGTTCCAGTGAACGTTCCACCGATCTACAGATCCATGCTGTAGTGTGTGTGTGTGTGTGTGTGTGTGTGTGTGTGAGAGTGGATGTGTGTTGCTGTGCAGAATTTCAGCATATCGAGGTCAAGCTGCTCTTCTGGAAGCAGAGGAAGCTGCAGAGAACCAGGACCGGCCTGATATCTTCATACAAACGATGCCATTAATGAGAGATTATAGGAGGAGGCCCCAGGGACCAGATGTGAAGGAGCGGTCGAACATCTGGATGGTTGGTGGCACGTGTGACCCCGCGGGCGGGGCACTAATTATTGAGAGCTCCACACGTGGAACCAGGAGCACAGAACCAGGCAAAAGAAACAGACTTTCAACAGATCTCATTCTAGAGTAGAGTAGTAGGGTCCGGAGTGTAAAAATTCTGGAGGAAGATGGTGCTGGATACAGAAGAAGCCAATGTGTGCCTGACCCCCCCACACCTCCCTGGTCTCCAAAACATCCCTGGCACATGGAGTCATGTTCTCCACTAGACCTCTGAATGGATCTGCTGAGGTCCTGCCAGGTCCATGGAACCTCCAGATTGTTCCACAACATTCCACAAATCCTCCATTGGACAGAGATCTGGAGAACCTGGAGGCTCCTGTCTTGCTGAGCGAGGATCTAGGAGACATCTGCAGGACCAGGTCTAAACCTGAACACACACTGAAACTGCAGCACCTACAGTCATGCTGACATGTGGAACAGTCAGTCTATCAACTTGTGAGAATGTGTGTGTGTGTGTGTGTGTGTGTGTATCTGCTGCCAGATCTCCTCTGATTGGTCGCTGTAAACGCCCTGCAGGATTATGGACTGTGGGGTTTTAGTACATGTTCTCCGTGGTGGAACCCAGAGGGTTTCTTCACCTTTATCCGGTTCTGCTCCACCATGTTCTCCAGCTCCAGTTTGGCCAGCGCCGCCTCCTGCTGGTGGGCTTGGCGCAGGTGCTCGATGGCCGAGGCGTGGAGGTGGTTCAGCTCAGAACGTAGGGACGCTGGGACAGGGAGGAACAGGTAAAGATGGAGACACACACACTCACACACACACACACACACACTCACCCAGCATGGCCTTCCCCTCATCCTCCAGCTCGAAGCGAAGCGTCTGCAGCTCCTGCTCGGACTGCTGTTTGAGGGTCTCTATGTTCTGCCGGTGGGCGTCTCTCAGAGACTGGAGCTCCAGGTGGTGGTGGTGCCTGAGACGTTCCGCCAGGTCCTGTTCTCGATCACACACACACACACACACACACACACCGGGTCAGAGACGGCGATTCGGCAGAACCTGAACACGCCCTGTCGTCATTTACCCGGACCGGCTCGCTGGAGGTTCCACGTTCCTTTCTGAATGTTGCAGAACCTCCCGTGAGACATGGTTTCTGGTGCCTCGTGTGATGTTACGGACCCGCCTCGTTTAGCTACCCCGGCCTGCCGGGTTCCGTTAATTGAACAGAATTTGTAGTTCCGATCTTCTCATTAGTACAATACGCCCCAGTCGCACGTGCTCGCTGGTTCGTTTAGCCGAGGAACCTTTGACGGGATAATGAGGATTTAACGGAGCAGGACACTTTGTAGGGACGACATGCAGAACTCGCTGTTCTGGTGCTGCGTTCTTGATCACTCACTGTGGAACCCCAGAAGAATAAATAAAAGAATAATACCCAGACACAGCAGGACATTTACATTTACAGCATTTACCAGACGCCCCCTTATCCAGAGCGACTTACAGTCAGTAGTTACAGGGACAGTCCCCCCCTGGAGACACTCAGGGTTAAGTGTCCTGCTCAGGGACACGATGGTAGTAAGTGGGGTTTGAACCTGGGTCTTCTGGTTCACAGGCGAGTGTGTTACCCCACTAGGCTACTAACACCCCATCACTCAGCAGGGACAGAGGACAGGAGACAGCGGTGTTGAAGATACCAGACACAGGACAACTCACCAGACACTGGAAAGAGTGTCCAGCAGTCACTGTTGTCTTGGCTGTAAATATGTGGAACGTTCTGGTATAAACGGAACGTCTCCGGTTCCGGCCTGCGCTTTTTGACCGTGTCAGGTGGGCTCGGCCAGTCACCTTGATGTCTTTCCGCCGCGCCTCCTCCAGACTCTGCAGCGCGCAGCAGTGCGCATCCTGGAGCTCCGCCTCCCTGCGCTGGTGCTCCGCCTCCAGCTCCTCCAGCTGCGCGTTCAGGTGCGCCCTCTCCTGGTCGAACTGCGCCTGCAGCTGCTGCAGCGACGTCTGCGACTGCGAGAGCTGCATCTCCAGACTCTGCTTCAGGAGGGAGATCTGAGGAGAGCCTGGCGTCAGTGTCTGGGGTGTGTGTGTGTGTGTGTGTGTGTGTGTGTGCAGGTCTCACCTGGTCCAGAAGGTCCTCCACCTTCCTCTGGCAGCTCTCCCTGGCCTGTCCCAGCTCCTGCTCTTTACTCTGCGCCAGGTGAGCCAGCGCCGCCCGCTTCACCTCCTCATGCTCCTCCCTCAGCTCCTCCCGGAGCTTCTTACACTCCTGCCTGAGCACACACACACACACACACACACACACACACACACACACACACACACACACACACACACACACACACACACACACACACACACACACACACACACACACACACTAATGAAGTTAATGAGGCTCTCACGGCTGCTTGATGTTCTATGATCCATCTCTTCTCTCAGCGTAAAATCAGCAAAGGCAGGAGGGAGGAACGTTCCTCCTGTAAATAGTTCATATGTTAAGAAGCGTGGAGCTGCGGAACACACCAGAACATCACTAATGGACTCGTGCAGGAGGAACCGAGCGGGACG
>NW_021629830.1:0-2500 GCF_900700375.1 Denticeps clupeoides | reverse complement strand
CGCCGCATCCTCCTCGTACTTCACACGTATGTTCATCAGCTCCTTCTCACGCATCTGCTTCTCCTCACGCAGAGTCTGCGGGAAATAAACAGTGAGAAATAAACTCCCGAAGACATATCTACCGGGAATAAAAGAGATGATGTTTCCTCAGCAGACATCTCAGGTCTTAGATCATAGTCTTTATATCCAACCCAACTGCCTTTCAACACTCCTGGCCCATCAAGGCGTGGTCTCCACTAGACCTCAGAAGGTATCTACAGTGGTATGTCAACAAGTAGATCCTGAACACATCCACAGATGGCCGAATGTATTGAGATCTGGAGAATTTGGAGGCAAGGTCCATGCCTCCAACTCACTCAAACCATTTGTGTTCCTTTGCTTCTATATTCACCAGGTTTAGTCAGTGCAAGGTCTGCTCAGTTGGAGAGCTTCAGACAGCCTGTCACTCAGAGTCCTCCATTTTCTCCTCCTTTATCAGTCAACTTCAACAACCTGAACAAATTCTGGAGAAGCCACCATCGTGAAGTTTCGTCACATTCATTTCCATGCGCTGCTGAAGTCTGAGCCTGCAGAACTGAGACGTGTGAGGAGCACCAGGAGTTGCCTGTGGGTCATTGATTCCTGGAGCTTCTGACTGAATTCCTGGCTGCATGAGGAATTATGAAAATGAAGAGCGAACGCCACAGTTCACCAGGAAGAAGAGCCTGAGATCATGGCGTGATGGCAGCTCATACACTGATGAATGTTCCTCATCAAAACAGGAACAGTAACTAAAATATAGAAGACAAAACTAGAATTACCATCTCCACACATCAGAATATAATCCATCCATCAGTGAGTCCAAGTCTCTCAAGATCTTTCCAATATCGGGTTCACAGGAACGTGAGGTCACGCTGACCTTGAGCTTCTATGTTCTAATCGTTTGGTTTGAATTTCATTTTGTGAAGGTATCATGAGAGCGTGGAGGACTTGAGGAGAGTAGAAACGAAGGTGCCTGGAATCCTTGGATTTCAGTGGCCGTGGCTTGAACTGTCACACATCTGATAGGTGAGCATGATTGTCCGTCACACCGGGACATTAACGCGAAGAACCACCATGAGGACAGGATGAAACGGCGGCACTGAACACTACACGATGCCATGTAGATGTTGCCATGGAGATTTCCCTGGAGACCTGGACTGTTGCTGGAGGTTCCGTGTACCACCGCGTGTCATCACATGAATATCAGAACAGAGACGTGACGAAGGTGAACAGCGGAACCACCATTTTGTTGAGGAGCACTATATACGGAACCCTGAGTCTGAGAACGGCGAGAACGCGGAACGAGGCGGAGCCTGATGAAGTCTGCAGGTTGGAACGGATTAATGCTGCCATTTACTGTCCAGCTGAAGGTCAGCGATAAGCTCTCAGCACCGAGGAGCAGGAACAACTCTGTTCTTTTGAAGGTGTTCTGCAGGAGTTCAAGATGAATGAAGAGACGGGCCGAACGTGGATCTCAGCAGAGTGTCAGACGAGGGAATAATGGAGAACAGGGCGGAGTGTGTGTGTGCGTGTACCTTCTCCAGCGTGTGGATCTGATGTTTCTGTTTCTCGTCCAGTGCTTGGCTCTTGTTCTGCAGCGTCACTCTGTCCTCCTCCAGACGCTGCACCTTGTCCTTCAGCCGGGACTTCTCCGACTCCAGATCGCGGATCGCTGCCTCGTGGGTCATCTGAGTGGCCTGCAGGCCGCCGATCTGACCTGGACACACACGTACATGAGAGAACCACCACGAAGGTGTCGGTGTGTCACGTCCTCCCAGATGTGTGCTCAGTGAGTCATAATAAAATTTGTACCAGGACGTTCTTGTAGAACCTGTGGACTAATGAAGAACCTTCCAACATCATTCATCAGAAGCAGCATGCAAGAAACGTTCACGTTCAGCAGCAGTTGTCATCCTGAACAAGACTAATGAAATAAAACACCATGAGCGTGGATGCCGAATCGAGAGAACCGTTACCATGGCAACCGGCCATTTTTCTGGACCGAAGGCGAATGTGGTCTCTCAACTCCTACCTGTGAGCAGGGTTCCTTCGACAGTCCTGTAGAACCCAACTGACCTCATACAAGAACCCTGACACCAGTCACAGTCAGTCATGACCCCAGTTTGTGTGAGTGTAGTGTGTGAGTGTGTAGTGTGTACGTGTAGTGTGTGTAATGTATGTGTGTGTAGTGTGTGTGTAGTGTAGCATGTGTGTAGAGTGTGTGTAGTGTGTGTGTGTGTATATGTGTAGTGTGTGTAGTGTAGCGTGTGTGTGGTGTGTGTGCAGCGTGTGTAGTGTGTGTGTTTAGCGTGTGTGTAGCGCGTGTGTAGCGCGTGTGTAGCGCGTGTGTAGCGCGTGTGTAGCGTGCGTGTAGCGTGCGTAGTGTGTAGCGCGTGTGTAGCGTGCATGTAGTGTGCGTGTAGTGTGTGTGTAGCGCGTGTGTAGTGTGTGTGTAGTGTGTGTGTAGCGTGCGTGTAGT